>NC_084736.1:81868112-81925612 GCF_033978785.1 Entelurus aequoreus
GCCAAGATATTCAGCTCTCACTGGATCGGTTCGCAGCTGAGTGTGAAGCGACTGGGATGAGAATCAGCACCTCCAAGTCCGAGTCCATGGTCCTCGCCCGTAAAAGGGTGGAGTGCCATCTCCGGGTTAAGGAGGAGATCTTGCCCCAAGTGGAGGAGTTCAAGTACCTCGGAGTCTTGTTCACGAGTGAGGGAAGAGTGGATCGTGAGATCGACAGGCGGATCGGTGCGGCGTCTTCAGTAATGCGGACGCTGTATCGATCCGTTGTGGTGAAGAAGGAGCTGAGCCGGAAGGCAAAGCTCTCAATTTACCGGTCGATCTACGTTCCTATCCTCACCTATGGTCATGAGCTTTGGGTTATGACCGAAAGGACAAGATCACGGGTACAAGCGGCCGGAATGAGTTTCCTCCGCCGGGTGGCGGGGCTCTCCCTTAGAGATAGGGTGAGAATCTCTGTCATCTGGGAGGAGCTTAAAGTAAAGCCACTGCTCCTCCACATCGACAGGAGCCAGATGAGGTGGTTCGGGCATCTGGTCAGGATGCCACCCGAACGCCTCCCTAGGGAGGTCCTCGTTGCACGTCCCACTGGGAGGAGACCTCGGATAAGCGGAAGAAGATGAATGGATGGATCTTTATATTGGCCTAGTAAAGGACATTGGGCATACGCTCCAATCCTAAAATCATTGCTATAATAGCAACAGCTTTCCATTTAAAAGCAACATATACTGTATTTTTCGGACCATAGGGCGCACCGGATTATAAGGCGCACTGCCGATGAATTGTCTATTTTTGATCTTTTTTCATATATAAGGCGCACCGGATTATAGGGCGCATTAAAGGAGTCATATTATTATTATTTATTTCTAAATGTGTGGTCTACATAACATGTAATGGTGGTTCTTTGGTCAAAATGTTGCATAGATTGATGTTTTACACATCATCTTCAAGCCGCTTTCTGACAGTCGCTTCAGTTTTGTGGGCGGTCTTATTTACGTGGCTCACCTTCGACGGCGTCTTCTCCCCGTCATCTTTGTTGTAGCGGTGTAGCGTGCAAGGATGGGAGTGGAAGAAGTGTCAAAAGATGGCGCTAACTGTTTTAATGACATTCAGACTACTTCAATCAATAACGGAGCAGCATCTCCTCATCCGGAAACGACAACAACATGAAAAACCGTCCGACCGGAACTCTCTAATAACTAAAGTTCCTTGGGTGAATAATGTAAACTCACTACACCGGTATGTTTTAGTGCTTTCATGGCGGGTTTACTGACAGATATAAGTAAGAACTTTACACTACTTTATATTAGAAATGGCAACAGTGGAGGATGAATGTCACATAACAAGAAGATAGAGAAAAAGAAGAAGCTTATCGACTACGGTGTCGACACGGACTACAAAGGTGGAAGCATACACTTTTTCAGGATTTATGCAGATCCCAAATACAGATCAGCAGGTACCAGAAGGTAAGAAAAGTTGCTTTTGCATAATATTGCGAAGCAAAATGCCAGATATGTCTTACCTTATACACACCATAATATTACTTGTAAATTGAAGCACATCAAGCGGTGTGGCTTCATAGCTTACCAAAGTCGTACTAAAACATTATGATACATTTTCCAGCGGCATGTGTAATGTTCTATATTTTCAATGGAACATATAAAATGTTGGTGTTGTTTACTTGAGTCATATTGCCATCATATTGCAGTCTACACGTATCTCTTGTGTGTGACTGCCATCTACTGGTCGCGCTTATCATTACAGTATGTACGAAATAAAATAGCTTCGAGGTCGGTAAGCACAACTGGAATTATTCCGTACATTGGTTATAAGGCAAACTGTCGAGTTTTGAGGGGGAAAAGAAGATTTTAAGCGCGCCTTATAGTCCGGAAAATACGGTACATTTATGTAGTTCCTCTTTGATCGAGCTGTTCAAATTTCAAGTTGTGGTAATTGAGTTGAGTTTATTACTCGCTTGTCCCTGCTCGAAGACAAAACAACACAAGGTGCCCTCTCCATTAAGCCTTTCCACACGGCAAATGATCTAAATGAAATAACAGTGAAATGCTCAAACTAAGTGCACGCTGCATCGCATTAGACGGAACATGACGCGGGAATAGACGCACACAGAAACAAACATTTGCCGTTCAGTCGCAAAAGATAGAAACATAATCATTTGTCAAATAAGGAGTATTCCAGATCTTGGTGTGCGAAGTAAGGCTTAAAAGGCCACATGATTTTGCAATGCATTGTGGGGGCAAAGTAGCTATACTTCTTGGATAAAGGCTTTGTTTACAATGTGAAAGCGAGCAACAAACAGGATTAAAAAGGCATCGTACAAAATAAAAAACAAAAACTAACTTTTACATGCTTCATAGCTGTCTTAAAGGGGAACCGCACTTATTTTCGGAATCTTGCCTATTGTTCACAATCACTATGGGAGACAAGTTGGGGCGGCATAGCTCGGTTGGTAGAGTGGCCGTGTCGGCAACTTGAGGGGTTTTAGGTTCGATTCCCGCTTCCGCCATCCTAGTCCATGGGTCGGCAACCCGCGGCTCCGGAGCCGCATGCGGCTCCTTGACCACTCTGATGCGGCTCAGCTACATACATGCCGACCCCCTCGATTTTCCCAGGAGATTTATGGATCTCAGTGTCTCTCATAGATTACTCCCAGGGAAAAAATAATCCTATTTACACTATAATTACTAAATAAAGGGCGTGCCCTAATTGCACTGCAGTAATTGTCCTCTATAGCATTTACATACAGCGTGCCAGTCCAGCCACATGTTGTATGTTGTTATTACTTGCACACACAGGAGACAGCAAAGCATACTTACTCATCAGCCACACAGCTTACACTGACGGTAGCCGTATCAAACAACTTTAACATTGTTACGTTACAAATATGCGCCACACTGTGAACCCACACCAAAAAAGAATGAAAAACACATTTCTGGAGAACATCCCACCGTAACACAACCTAAACACAACACAACAATTACCCAGAATCCCATGCAGCCCTAACTCTTCCGGTCTACATTATACACCCCCGCTACCACCAAAACCCCCACACATCAACCCCCCCTCCCCGTGCGTTGGTTGAGCGGAAGAGTTAGGGCTGCATGGGATTCTGGGTATTGGTACCGTCAGTGTAAGATGTGTGGCTGCTGAGTTAGTACGCCTTGCTGTCACTTACGTGAGCAAGCTTTAATTGCATTCTACGTGTGGTCGAGCAGGTACACTGTCAGGGCAGACTGTAGAGGGCGCCAAATGCAGTGTCATCACGCTCTGATATTCGGGAGTCTCCCGGGAAAAATGAGAGGGTTGGCAAGCATGACGCTATCAAGCGCCATTCATTCAAAACTCGCGGGCTGCACTAACATCAAATTTCCACATTAAAGTGCGTGCCGGTGCGTGTGTCGGAGACCCCTGGTTAACATAGCACGAAGCATTTAAGCTTTGTATGCAGTGTATTTCATTTTAAATTTAATTTTTTTTTTTGTGGCTCCCATTACTTTCTTTAATTTGTGAAACTTGCCAAAATGGCTCTTTGAGTGGTAAAGGTTGCCGACCCCTGTCCTAGTCACTGCCGTTGTGTCCATGAGTGCACAAAGTAGCAGAACCTCCAGGTCCGTAGCAGAACCTCCAGGTTCTGTAACAGCTTCTTCCCTCAGGCCATAAGACTCTTGAACGCATCATAATAATCCCTCAATTCCCCCCCAAAATGGATTAACTGGCTGGAATATAAAGACAATATAACATACATCCATAAACGTGGATGCATATGCAAAAGTGCAATATATTTATCTGTACAGTAATCTATTTATTTATATCTGCACCTTATTGCTCTTTTATCCTGCACTACCATGAGCTAATGCAACGAAATGTCGTTCTTATCTGTACTGCAACGTTCAAATTTGAATGACAATAAAAGCAAGTCTAAGTCTAAATCTAAATCTCTCTCTTTGTTTATTTGCTGGATTTGCTGGAGTGCTAATCAAGCCTATTTGGTCAATCCATGACGGCAAGCTAATCGATGCTAACATGCTATTTAGGCTAGCTGTATGTACATATTGCATCATTATGCCTCGTTTGTAGGTATATTTGAGCTCATTTAAAGGCCTACTGAAATGAATTTTTTTTATTCAAACGGGGATAGCAGATCCATTCAATGTGTCATACTTAATCATTTCGTGATACTGCCATATTTTTGCTGAAAGGATTTAGTAGAGAACAATGACGATAAATGTCGCAACTTTTGGTCGCTGATAAAAAAAAGCCTTGCCTGTACCGGAAGTAGCGTGACGTCACAGGTTGAAAGGCTCCTCACATTTCCCCATTGTTTACACCAGCAGCGAGAGAGATTCGGACCGAGAAAGTGACGATTACCCCATTAATTTGAGCCAGGATGAAAGATTCGTGGATGAGGAAAGTGAGAGTGAAGGACTAGAGTGCAGTGCAGGACGTATCTTTTTTGGCTCTGACCGTAACTTAAGATACAAGCTGGTTCATTGGATTCCACACTCTCTCCTTTTTCTATTGTGGATCACGGATTTGTATTTTAAACCACCTCGGATACTATATCCTCTTGAAAATGAGAGTCGAGAACGCGAAATGGACATTCACAGTGACTTTTATCTCCACGACAATACATCGGCGAAGCTCTTTAGCTACGGAGCTAACGTGATAGCATCGGGCTCAAATGCAGATAGAAACAAAAGAAATAAACCCCTGACTGGAAGGATAGACAGAAGATCAACAATACTATTAAACCATGGACATGTAACTACACGGTTAATGCTTTCCAGGCTGGCGAAGCTTAACAATGCTGTTGCTAACGACGCCATTGAAGCTAACTTAGCAACGGGACCTCACAGAGCTATGCTAAAAACATCAGCGCTCCACTTACGCATGTCTCATGACACATTATCTGTATGTAATATTGGCTGCATTTCTGATAGTTGTTTGTGCGCCATGTTGTTCCAGACCACAGCAAACATTACCCAGCTTGCAAAGATTGTAATAAATCCATTAGAAGAAGACAGCCTGCCGTTTCCTTTAACTTGGACACACACATAAATACCTTTGGCCATTCTGAGCCAGTAATGTCCAGAAGTTATCTCACCTTCTGAGTAGCCTCTGAATTACTAATGGTTTCTAAAGTTGTAAAAATGTGTAGAATAAAATTTAAAATACATTTCTGTCAACAAAGTTTTACGTCAGCCTTTGATAGTAGGCTAATATAGCTAATATAGACACTTACATCATGCGTTGCCTTCATTAACATCAACATTTTCAATTTATGAACGTACAACTGTTTGTTTATGTAAAACTGTTTGTTTATTTTGTTGACCACTGACCAAAGAAATAATAAACTAAACTAATTATAACACTCATATAAGGCTTTTAATTTTCTGCGGCTCCAGACAGATTCTTTTTTTGTATTCTTGGTCCAATATGGCTCTTTCAACGTTTTGGGTTGCCGACCCCTGGTATAAACCAATGTGAAGATGCTATTCCAATGCAGTAAGACCCACGATGCATTGCGTTTCCGCGTCACACTTTCAAGCCCTGCACTGATTGATTGATTGATTGAGACTTGTATTAGTAGATTGCACGGTACAGTACATATTCCGTACAACTGACCACTAAATGGTAACACCCCGATAAGTTTTTCAACTTGTTTAAGTCGAGTGCCTACAGTCGGGGGTCTATCAACTCTGGTGCGTTACGTCTCTCATTATGTATTTTAGCAATGGAAGGGTTGTTTGTACTGGGGAAAGCAGGTGAAAAGTAGGCAAGGAACATACTTAACTTTAATAGACAACAGAAAGGCGGCACATGATTGAGGTTCCGTCATAAAGAGAAAAGGAGCATTTGCCGGGATGTTTTAAAGGCAACACCGGCGGCTTTTTATTTAATGTCTTTAAGCTTTAATTGTCACCTCCGTTATTTCCCCTTATAAAAGCACTGCTGGTAACAGTAAAGCACAGTGAGGGCCTCACTGTGCTTATTGAGCGTCTACATCTGCGATCTTTACCAATTGAGCTCAAGAGGCTCTGCTTCCCTGGCCCCCCCAGCTGCCAACGACCCAGGGCCTCTCAGCTAATGCCTGCAGGGCTAATCTGCCTGGAAAGGCCCTGTCAGCCACTCAGTTTCAGGGTCACATATGGAAGTGACTAGACCTGTTCTAAATCACCAAGGGAGATTCATAAATCTCGTGGCTGTTTCCTTAAGCTAATGATTGGGGGGTGGGGGGGGGGGGGGGGGACCACCTCTCAACCTATGTTGCGTCTGACACCAGTGACACCAATTTTACTTCTCCTTGCCTAGCAGGAAGTAGATACCCTTGATAATAGTGGTAACAAAATTGCTCTCTAAACAACCCCCTGGCTGAGGTCCCCTGGAGGTTTCGTTTAGGAAAAACCCTGCTACTGATTTCCAGGACATGTCGACCACCGCCTCGTGCACAGGTTCAATGAAGGATGTCAAAACAGAGCTTTTTTCTTGCAATGCGCTTGACTTAACATAAACTCCATAACAAAAACATTCCAGTTGTGGAACTTTACGCACATTCACCTTATTCCTCCCAGGCGGCTCTCCCGTGTTAATGTGTTGACGGCGGAATCCAGTCGAGAGATCGACATCCCTCTTTATACGGACGGTTTACAAGTCCATATGTATTTTCCATTTAGAATTTATTTAGTGAGGGACTCTGCAAGACCCCACAGGGAACGGTAAGCCTCAGTTCTCCCTCTGCACAAAATGTATGTTGTATAACCACAGAAACAAAACTCATGTTTATCTCAAAGGATTCTGGCTGTGATTCTGAGCAAATTCTATCCAAGTGCATCATGTGAAACTGGAAGATCCAAACTCTAAATGTGTGGCCAAATCTGTGCTCTTGGGTCATCCTTTTGTGTTCCTGGTATTTCCCTCTCGTTTTCATGTGGGTTTTTGTTTTTGCCTTTTGGTTCGGGACCCTTTGGGACTGTGTGACAAAGGGTGGCACTTTTTGTGAACTTCTGGATCTGTCTCCCGGGAGCCTTTTGGCCACGGAAACCAGCTGCTGGGTCTCTGCCACACCAGAGTCCGTTTGGAGAGACTGGAGGAGATGCGGATGAAGAGACCTGGCTGCGGAGCTGGCGCTGAGCACCGGGACGGACAAGCTTCACAGTGTCTTAGCTGAATGATCGTGTATCGTCGGACACTTCGGTCTACTTGGACGTATATCTCATCCACGCGGACTGGACACTGGCTGAGAGAGTTGGTGGGCGGCCGAGGGTAGAGTTGGCTCTTTTGGTTGCTTTGTTGGGTCTGCTCCTGTCTCTGGCCATGCTCTCCCCACCCCAGCAGACCACCGCAGAGGCAACCACAGTGTATATGATTTTGTTGTTGTTGTTTTTACTTTTGTAGCTGCACTGCAAAAACTGAAATCTAAGTAAGATTAAACATCTCAAATAAGGGTGATATTTGCTTATTTTCTGTCTGATAAGATAATTCTTCTCACGAAGCAGATTTTATGTTAGAAATATATTCTTAACTGCTTCCTTTCCATTTAGAAAAATAAACTAGTTTTTAGTATAAGTTTGCTGGTTTCAAGAAATGACTTGTGGCACTCGAACCCGGGTAGGTATTTTGAACATTTTGGAGACTTTTGCTGACTTTTCTCACTTTTCTCCCCCACTTCCCGTGGGACTTTGCTGGGTGTGTTATGGACATTTTGGGCATCCCGGCCAGCGGCAACACTTGTGGGACTCGAACCTGGGTAGGTATTTTGAACATTTTTGGGACTTTTGCCGACTTTTCCAACTTTTATCCCCCCGTCCCCGTGGGACTCGGCTGGGTGTGTTATGGACATGTTGGGCATCCCTGGACTTGCGCGGCCGGCGGCGGGACTTGTGGGACTGGAATCCGGGTGTGATTTCTGAGAATTTTTGGGACTTTTGCTGACTTTTCCAACTTTTATCCCCCCCTCCCCGTAGGACACAGCTGGGTGTGTTATGGACATTTTGGGCATCCCGGGACTTGCGTGGCCGGCGGCAGGACTCATGAAGTCAAGGTGGGGCGGTGTGGCAAAGTTGGTAGAGTGGCCGTGCCAGCAATCGGAGGGTTGCTGGTTACTGGGGTTCAATCCCCACCTTCTACCATCCTAGTCACGTCCGTTGTGTCCTTGGGCAAGACACTTCACCCTTGCTCCTGATGGCTGCTGGTTAGCGCCTTGCATGGCAGTTCCCGCCATCAGTGTGTGAAGGTAGAAAAGCGCTATACAAGTATAACCCATTTATCATTTATTTATCATTTATAATGGCACTTGCATTTACTTAATTTAAGAATATTTCTCAACATATTGAGAAATATTGTCAATACGTTGAGAAAAAATAAACTCGTTTTTAGTATACGTTTGCTGGTTTCAAGAAATGTAATGCCGAGCGCATATCATTATGTCAAGATAATGGCACTAGCATTTACTTCATTTTTTTAAAATTTTTATTTTATTTTATTTTTTTATAATGTCCTGCCCAGCTTCTCGGGCAAATCATATAGTAGATGTAGATGCCCATATCGGCTGTTCAGATTGACTTTACAAAAGAGAAGTGTAGGATACTTCTCTTGTTGCCTTACTTGTATTTTGACTTTATTAAATGTATTTATATTATCATTTGGTGCAGCCGGGGATAGAAAGAGAGAAAAAGGAAGACAGAGGGGGGAATTGTGGGGACAAGAGGGGGATTAGACAGAGAGACAAAAACAACAACAGCAAACACAACAACAACAACAACAACAGAGCAACATCAGCAAATACGACATGTACAAATATGATGGTAAAAGTAATAGCAAATAAGCAGTTAGCGAAAATTTTTAAAAAAATACAGAAATGACAATGAGCATTATTACACTAAAAATGGAGCAATATGAATACCAATAGAAATAGTGCTATTGATAATAAACAATACCAGTACTTTACCTTTATTATCAACAATACAATTGTTCAAATGCAACAATACATATACGTAATGATAACTTGAGATACGAAAGAATGCAGAAAAATGGAGGGGAAGAAAGAGAAGCAACCTTAACCTTGTAGATTGTTATAGTAATAATAGGTTAAGCTTTGTCAGTGTGCCATGTGTTTTACCCAGTTTACCCTAGGGCAACAACGTTAATATATGTTTGATGAAACGTGATTATGTGCATTTACTT
This sequence comes from Entelurus aequoreus, assembly GCF_033978785.1. Taxonomy (NCBI): domain Eukaryota; kingdom Metazoa; phylum Chordata; class Actinopteri; order Syngnathiformes; family Syngnathidae; genus Entelurus; species Entelurus aequoreus. Next base: position 81,877,314 of record NC_084736.1, read on the forward strand.
CATTTAAGAATATTTTTCAACATATTGAGAAAAAATACCTTATTTTTTTTCAACCAAGAAAAGTGCACTTGTTATTAGTGAGAATATACTTATTTTAAGCTATTTTTGGGTTCATTGAGGTTAGCTAATTTGACTTGTTTTGGAAAGTCTCGACAAGCCAAATTTTCTTGTTCTATTGGCAGATAATTTTGCTTAGTTAATGTAAAAAACTCCTAATTTTTATTAATTTTTTCTTGTTTTTGAACACTGACTTTTTGCAGTGTGTATGTAGAAATGGCTGCTTGCATCAGCTCTGCTCTTTTAATGTCTTCAATGTCCTCTGTGTTCTTTGATGTTTCCCTCTTACACACATGCTTATGTGTGCTATGGCTATGAGTTTTTTCCCCCTCTCGGCCTCAGTCTGGCCTCAGTCTCCCTGTAATGTTTGTCTGATCTTGAATGGGATTGTGCTGAAAATCTCAATTTCCCCTCGGGGATTATTCAAGTATTTCTGATTGTGATTCTGAAACAAAATAGTATAAAGGTTGGTGAATCACAGCTGAACATGTGGCGGGCGTAATGACAGTGACACGTGCAGGATAGTCCATAATCATCGAGAGAAGGGACACAATCGAGGGGGTTTGTCCAAGTGAGGCTAAGAGGAATTGATGGTGCAGAGCTTAGGCACTTGTCCAGATTGAAGACACATGGAGCTCTGTGGTGAATACTGAGCTCCGGTCCCGGCTCACATACAACATGATCTGGGCTTAACACAGACAATACCTTGCATCAATCCTGGCATTGTCTTCTGTGACATGTTGAAGGATGTGAGGGAGGCGGGTGCAGACAAAGGCCTCTCCCAGCTGACCCATTAGCCGAGGAGAGCGATGTCCAGAGCACTGGAGCATGTCCTCTGCTCTCACGTCGGGGCTGTTTTATTAATGAGCCAATCGAAGGACTGCAGCTCGGGGCTCCCAGGGAGCACCTTGGGCGGCAAGCCTGGTGAGTAAGTGTGGCTGGGAGTCATTCCTGCTGGGACTGCAGCCAGTGATGTACTCCCTGGTGGGCCGCGGTGGAGGCATATTTGACAAATGGACTCCTTTAGCAGGCCTGAGCCTGGGGATCCGGGCTCTGGTGTTGGCACGCGGATGGTTTACCTGCTCACTTCTTCATCTACACGACCTCCTCTGCACTATGACAGCTACTGACTGATAATGAGGCCCCGTGCAGATGAATGGATGTGTCAGGAAACCGAAGACACACGTGTGTGAGCGTATACACCAGCACGGAGCCGGGCTGTCTTATGATAGGTGATGCTGGCAGGCTCAGGTTGTTGGGTGATGGAATTGTAGTACCAGATAGATTACAATGGGACACTGGTGAGGGACAACCTGCCCCATCTTTTGCACTGCAAATGGTAACAAAGAAGCTTACTATGACTGTCGGCCATTAGCATCTGTCATTAGTATGAAATTAAACGATGGCTGTCCGCTAACTTTTTGCAACTCAACACTAAGAAAACGGAAATGCTGATTATCGGTCCTGCTAGACACCGACATCTATTTAACAATACCACCTTAAAGTTTGACAACCAAACAATTACACAAGGCGACTCGGTAAAGAATCTGGGTATTACTGGTTTGACTGTACTTGAATGTATAATAGACTGTATTTATGTTATTCACATGTGAATAATGATGTATAATAGACTGTATTTATATTATTCACATGTGAATAATGCTGTATAATAGACTGTATACATATTATTCACATGTGAATAATACTGTATAATAGACTGTATACATATTATTCACATATGAATAATGCTGTATAATAGACTGTATTTATATTATTCACATGTGAATAATGCTGTATAATAGATTGTATCTATATTATTCACATGTGAATAATGCTGTATAATAGACTGTATTTATATTATTCATATGTGAATAATGCTATATAATACTGTATTTATATTATTCACATGTGAATAATGCTGTAGAATAAACTGTATTTATATTATTCATATGTGAATAATGCTATATAATACTGTATTTATATTATTCACATGTGAATAATGCTGTATAATAGACTGTATTTACATTATTCACATGTGAATAATGCTGTATAATAGATTGTATTTATATTATTCACATGTGAATAATGCTGTATAATAGACTGTATTTATATTATTGACAAGTAAATAATTCTGTATAATAGACTGTATTTATGTTATTCACATGTGAATAATGCTGTATAATAGACTGTATTTATATTATTCACATGTGAATAATGCTGTATAATAGACTGTATTTATATTATTCACATGTTAATAATGCTGTATAATAGACTGTATTTATATTATTCACATTTGAATAATGCTGTATAATATACTGTATTTATATTATTCACATCTGAATAATGCTGTATAATAGACTGTATTTATATTATTCATATGTGAATAATGCTATATAATAGACTGTATTTATATTATTCACATGTGAATAATGCTGTATAATAGACTGTATTTATATTATTCACATGTGAATAATGCTGTATAATAGACTGTACTTATATTATTCATATGTGAATAATGCTGTATAATAGACTGTATTTATATTATTCACATGTTAATAATGCTGTATAATAGACTATTCATATTATTCACATGTGAATAATGCTGTATAATAGACCGTATTTATATTATTCACATGTGAATAATGCTGTATAATAGACTGTATTTATATTATTCACATGTGAATAATGCTGTACAATAGACTGTATTTATATTATTCACATGTGAATAATTCTGTATAATAGACTGTATTTATATTATTCACATGTGAATAATGCTGTATAATAGACTATTCATATTATTCACATGTGAATAATGCTGTATAATAGACTATTCATATTATTCACATGTGAATAATGCTGTATAATAGACTGTATTTATATTATTCACATGTGAATAATGCTGTATAATAGACTGTATTTATATTATTCACATGTGAATAATGCTGTATAATAGACTGTATACATATTATTTACATGTAAATAATGCTGTATAATAGACTGTATTTATATTATTCACATGTGATAAATGCTGTATAAAAAACTGTATTTATATTATTCACATGTGAATATTGCTGTACAATAGACTGTATTTACATTATTCACATGTGAATAATGCTGTATAATAGACTGTATTTACATTATTCACATGTGAATAATGCTGTATAATAGACTGTATTTATATGATTCACATGTGAATAATGCTGTATAATAGACTGTACATCTGCGGTCCCCTCCAAGGTTTGTCATTGTATCCCATTGGGTTGAGTTTTTCCTTGCCCTGATCTGGGATCTGAGCCGAGGATGTCATTGTGGCTTGTGCAGCCCTTTGAGACACTCGTGATTCAGGGCTATATAAATAAACTTTGATTGATTGATTGATAGTATTTCAATTAACTGAGCGATTTTCATGTATCACTTCCAAAATCAGACATTTGAACTTATTGCACAAATGATTTCCTCTGATTAAAAGTTTGTTGACATTTTCGTTCTTTTTTTTCGGAGCGCACAAATCTTTTTTTTTTTTTTTTTTCTTACCTAGGAAAGGTGGCGTACACCAACGCGGGAGACGAGCATTGCGACAGATCTGTGAGTAAACAGGGAGCTGAGTGCATTTATGTTTTTTTTCATGCGGGCGCAGGATTGTGACAAATTCCAGAGCAAGTCTCTCGCGAGTGGCACCGCTTTGGTGTCGACAGCGAGCGGCTGTCTGCGCCAGACAGAGCCGAGATGCGTGGAGCACGGCGGCCTCCCGTGGGATAAGTGTCGAACAAGATGTCGCCTGTCAAGCGGCGAGCGTTTGAAAATAAATAACATCAATGATGATTTCAGTTTACTTGTCTGGAACATGTGTGCTTTGAGAAGTGATGCCATCACTCTGCTGGGGATGCAATCGCTCCTCTTCACCCCCCCCTCCTCTCTTTTGATGGCGGGGGCCTTGGCACTCCATTTCCTCTTGCAATTCCACTTCAATCAATCAAGGACTTCTAATACCTGTCCTAAGCAGCTGCTCGGTCATCATTTATTAACGCCGCCATAAAAACAACGGGGGGATTACCCGTGCCATGTCAACACAAACCGAGATGTTTGTCCCACTTTGGTGTTAACAAAAATCTGTGAAACTCCTACATAAAACATACCTTCTTACCATATCCATGTTCATATGGGTGTCACATAACGTCGGGCTCTCGCTTTGAAAATGTCAAGTTCACCGTATCGTTTTCATCAAGAAAACTCTGATACCCAGTTTGAGCCAGCGTACTGCATAACAGTGTGGTACGCCAGCTGCACTGAAGCAGACAAACAGGCGATCCAGAGGGTCATAAAGTCTGCACAAAAAATCATCCCCTCCCCTCCCTAAAGGATTTACACAACTCCCGCTGCCTCAACAGAGCAAAAAGCATTACCAAGGACAGCACACACCCTGGCTTCCACCTGTTCGACCTGCTACCATCGGGCAGGCGCTACAGGTGCATCAGAGCCAAAACAAACAGGCAGCTTCTTTCCCAGAGCTGTCACCATCTTGAACTCTAACTTATAATAATAATTCACCCCTATACAATATCCTACCCTACATACATCCGACATCCGTCTTGTTCTGTATATTGTACAGTATTTTGAATTTCTATAGCGTTTCGTATATTGTACAGGATTGCTTATTATTCTTATTGGATAGTAGTTTGTTTATTTAAATGGTTAGTTGTTTTCTTTATTGCCTGTTGTGTAATTTATTTTATTTTATTATTTATCTATTTTTACCCCATATTTGTTTCCACAACCGCACCTTAAATTGGAGTCCTTAATCTCGTTATATGCAAATATAATGACAATAAAGTCCATTCTATTCTATTCTATTCTATTCTTGATAAAATTGTTATCACCATAGGATTAAACTGTATAGATCAACAGAAGCCTTTACACTGTATTACACATAAGCAACGCAAATACTTCAATATACTGTACAGAACACCCTCGGAAATATAACATCTTTTTCGGACTATAAGGCGCACTTAAAATCCTTTCATTTTTCTCAAAAATCGACAGTGCGCCTTACAACCCGGCGTTTCTAATGTACGGAATAATTTTGGTTGCGCTTACCAACCTTGAAGCTATTTTATTTGGTACATGGTTGTGGAGGAGGGCGTGGTCGGCGCGTCTCCAGAAGGTATGGGGTATGTATGGCCCGGCCTCGAAGCCAGCGGCAGGTGAGTAGATTGCCCAGCTGGGGCTGATTATTTAATCACCTGTCGCCCTGCAAAATGTAAAATGTATCGATCCATAATGGGTTAAAAACATTTTTTTTTACCTAGCGCTACTTGTGACCGTGAACTGGATAAGCGGTATAAAATTGATAAGTAAATATTTTTAAGTTTAATAATGACAACATTTGACCTATGGGGACTAGTGTTGTCCCGATACCAATATTTTGGTACCGGTACCAAAATTATTTCTATACTTCTTGGTACTTTTCTAAATAAAGGGGACCACAACAAATTGCATTCTTGGCTTTATTTTAACAAACAATCTTAGGGTACATTAAACATATGTTTATTATTGCAATTTTGTCCTTAAATAAAATAGTAAACATACAAGACAACTTGTCTTTTAGTAGTAAGTAAACAAACAAAGGCTCCTAATTTAGTCTGCTGACATATGCAGTAACATATTGTGTCATTTGTCAAAATTATTAAGGACAAGTGGTAGAAAATGGATTATTAATCTACTTGTTCATTTACTGTAAATATCTGCTTACTTTCTCTTTTAACATGTTCTATCTACACTTCTGTTAAAATGTAATAATCACTTATTCTTCTGTTGTTGGATACTCTACATTAGTTTTGGATGATACCACAAATTTGAAAAACTAAAGAAGATGTTGTGATGCCAAAAAACATCGACGTAATCATAGTAGTATCGACTAGATACGCGCCTGTACTTGGTATCATTACAGTGGATGTCAGGTGTAGATCCACCAGTAGCGTTTGTTTACATTTTGATGCCGGTGAGCTACGGTGTGTAGTGAAGCATGTTTAGGGATGATAGGGATGATATTTGTACGAAACATACTTTATTTGTCGCCATGGAGACAAGGATTAGTGATTTAGAAGTAGCTAAAACACTGCAGACTGCGGCTGGACTTTAGCCGCTAGCTAGCTAGCCATGTCTTAAAGCACCTCTTCCTGAGGGCGTTTCTGTCACGACGGGGTTTTCGCAGCTTACGTTCTCCCGAAATGCAGACGGACCACTCCGGACATGGCGTGCGGGTAGGAACATGATTTAATTATCAAAACTCAAAGAGGTACAAAAAACGGAAAACAAGCCGAAAGCACAACGTGCAGATCGCACTTGGAGCTATCGCTATCACTTAGCATGGACTTGAGACAAGTAATACTCACGAAGACAAGGCTACCACTTAGCACTTAGCAAAACTTTCGTAGACAGGTTGCATGAAGCAAACAATGACGCCAGGCCGACTGACCGGCAAAGGCAGGCTTAAATAATGCCTCTGATTAGTGCTCAGGAACACTAATCAGAGACAGGTGAACACAATGAGCAACCATGGCAACCAAAACAAACTCAGAGGTGCAAAAACAGGAACTTAAGGAGTCCAAAACTAACAGAAAATACAAAACATGACTAGGACCACAGATCATGACAGTTTCAGTGTTATAACTTCACCTTTATCTTCAGTTTTTAAGCTAGAATGTGTCTGTTAAACCTTTTCTGACTACACACTCTGTGTAAGTACTCCAGGATTGTGCGCTGCCGAACATGCTCCTCTGCTCGTAAACCAGCAATGACACGACGTGACGTGGGCGCCGGGGTGGTGGCGGACTGGTACGTTTCAGAGGCGGTATAGTACCGAATATGATTCATTAGTATCGCGGTACTGTACTAACACCGGTATACCGCATACTTGCCAACCCTCCCGTTTTTAGCGGGAGAATCCCGTTATTCAGCGCCTCTCCCGACAACCTCCCGGCAGAGATTTTCTCCCGACAAACTCCCGGTATTCAGCCGGAGCTGGAGGCCACGCCCCCTCCAGCTCAATGCGGACCTGAGACTGAGTGGGGACAGCCTATTCTCACGTCGGCTTTCCCACAATATAAATACGCTTGCAAGTTCCAAAACGAATGGAAACAAGAATTTCAGTTCATCCAGGACAGTTCGAAGGGGAAGGGGTATGTTGCCTGTAAATATGTAGAACAGACTTCTCCATTGAACACGGTGGCCGAAATGATAGATAGATAGATAGATAGATAGTACTCAGTCATGAACGGAGAAGTTAAACAGGACAATACTGCCATCTAATGGATAGATAATTCAAGTATTTCTTTTATGTAAATACAATAAATATATATATATAGCTAGAATTCACTGAAAGTCAAGTATTTCATATATATATATATATATATATATATATATATATATATATATATATATATATATATATATATATATATATATATATATATATATATATATATATATATATATATATATATATATCAAATATATATGAAATACTCGAGTTGGTGAATTACAACCCCCCCCCCACCTCCCACCTCCCGATATTGGAGGTCTCAAGGTTGGCAAGTATGGTATACCGTAAACCCTAATAGGGACATATTGTTTTTCCATTGTATGTTGTATGGAAATAACATTTGATGTCTGTATAAATCAACGGTTGAACAGCCACCTGGAAGAGATTGTGTTTGAGTTCTGAGGGTTTATTGTGAGTTTTTTATGGATTTTCTGCGCTGTCAGGTTTGAGATGGCTATATTGAAAATACATGGTCCTAATGAAACCATAACATATGTCAAACAATAACACTTATAATTACATTCAAACGTCATTCCAAGAACAATTTCATAGCCTGGCCAAAAATGTGAAGCAAGACTGGGGGAACCGTTCATTAAATATGTGTAAGTTCATGCATGCCGATGCCATTTGGCCCCACGAACATTGGAAGAAAGCCCAGCAGGGAAGCCTGAACGGATCAGAGTCTCAAAAAAGACCAAAGAGCACTTGTAACACAAAGAGTTTCATCTCAGCTCCTTAAGAAGAACCATCTGTTCTCTCCCTCTTGCCACAACTCTACAGTCAATCCTGGGTCAAGAGTAGGAGAACAAATGTGTGCCGAGCACATGTGTCTGTCTGCTATTCCTCCAGCCAGAGATTATATATCAGAATGTTCTCTTGGCAGCACCCCAAAGGAAAGAAGAGAAAGAAAAAAAACTCCCTAAAGTATGGAGGCCAGATCCAAGGCATCATAAATTGTTAGTAGTGTGATCATCTCTTCAAGACTGTGGCTAATCTCAAGTGTATGGAGGCTGTGAAAAGGGGAGAGGGTGTTGAATAAAAACCGGTTGGACTGGATAACATGATGTGTTGAAGTGTAGGATAGGGACTTAACACATCTGGGGTTGGTGGTTGGCTTCCCGTTGGAAGGCACAACCCGCATAGAACTGCCCTGGACCACTGAGTGACCCACAGACAAGACAAGTGCAGTGACTCATTTATGTCTGTCAGCGGGCACCAGCCTTTTATCACCCCATGGTATCCTCCCCATTGTCATATTCCCGAGCTGGTCTGCAGCGAGTGAATCAACCTCTCGCTGTGCACCCCAGACCCTCATGCCGTCAATGCCTTCATGTTTCCCTCTCACTCACCCTGGACAGTACCTGGCTTTGATTGGACGCTCCGTCGTGGAGACGATCAATTGTTCGTTCAAAGGCCCCTAATCAGTGCCAGAAAGGGGAAAATGAATAAAATCCTACATTATGGGTCTTTGGCTACTGGCCTAGATGTCGGTCTCTCTTTGAGCGCACCCACACTGGGCCATTTTAACCTCGCCAGACGTGGCAACCATTCCCATTCTCTACCCGCTCAGTGCTCGGCGCATTCAGGCTTTGGCTTGTTTATGTGTGCCATCACTTCATTATACAAAGTTGTGTTACTGAAACTGTGCTGGCTTAGTGGATCACTTCAAGTGGTTCTGATTGCTTTTAATATGCAATAGGGTTGTACGGTATACCGGTATTAGTATAGTACCGCCATACTAATGAATCATATTCGGTACTTAGTAGAAGCATTTAAGTCCCATCTCATTTGTATACTGTAGCCTTTAAATAGACCCGTTTTTTAGATCCGTTGATCTGCCGTTTCTTTTCTTTTCTCCTCTGCACCCCTCGGCACAGGTCCGGTGGCCATGGATGAAGTGCTGGCTGTCCAGAGTCGGGACCTGTGGTGGACCGTTCGCCTGTGCATCGGTTGGGGACATCTCTGCGCTGCTGACCCGTCTCTGCTCGGGATGGTCTCCTGCCGGCCCCACTATAGACTGGACTCTCACTATTATGTTAGATCCACTATGGACTGGACTTTCACAATATTATGTTAGATCCACTAAGGACTGGACTCTCACTATTATGTTAGATCCACTATGGACTGGACTTTCACAATATTATGTTAGATCCACTATGGACTGGACTCTCACTATTATGTTAGATCCACTATGGACTGGACTCTCACTATTATGTTAGATCCACTATGGACTGGACTCTCACTATTATGTTAGATCCACTATGGACTGGACTTTCACAATATTATGTTAGATCCACTATGGACTGGACTCTCACTATTATGTTAGATCCACTATGGACTGGATTCTCACTATTATGTTAGATCCACTATGGACTGGACTCTCACTATTATGTTAGATCCACTATGGACTGGACTCTCACTATTATGTTAGATCCACTATGGACTGGATTCTCACTATTATGTTAGATCCACTATGGACTGGACTCTCACTATTATGTTAGATCCACTATGGACTGGATTCTCATCACTATTATGTTAGATCCACTATGGACTGGACTCTCACTATTATGTTAGATCCACTTTGGATTGGACTCTCACTATTATGTTAGATCCACTATGGACTGGCCTCTCACTATTATGTTAGATCCACTATGGACTGGACTCTCACTATTATGTTAGATCCACTATGGACTGGACTCTCACACTATTATGTTAGATCCACTATGGACTGGACTCTCACTATTATGTTAGATCTACTATGGACTGGACTCTCACTATTATGTTAGATCCACTACGGACTGGACTCTCACTATTATGTTAGATCCACTACGGACTGGACTTTCACAATATTATGCTAGACCCACTTGACGCCCATTGCATCCGGTCTCTCATAGTCATTCACATTGACATCCCACTGGGTTGTGAGTTTTTCCTTGCCCTTTTGTGGGCTTGTGCAGCCCTTTGAGACCCTTGTGATTTAGGGCTATATAAATAAACATTGATTTATCGATTAATTGATACTTTACCGCCTCTGCTGCAGTGATCAGCAGGTGATTTAACCCCCAATTCCAACCCTTGATGCTGAGTGCCAAGCACGGAGGTAATGGCTCCCATTTTTATAGTCTTTGGTATGACTCGGCCGGGGTTTGATCTCACGACCTACCCATCTCAGGGCGGACGCTCTAACCACTAGGCCACTGAGCAGGCCTAGTTACTCGTTAGATTGTATTTCATGACAACATTCCAGAGGGATCCTTGATAATTCGTTGACCGGCACGTGGGCGCTATATTTGATATTGAAAAAGAAGCCGTCTTAATATAGAAATCCTCAATGCGAGACTCGCACGGACCGAGGGGAAATGTATGGAGTTGGAATAAGTACATGAGCCTGGAAGTGAAGCACCCTTTTGCCATTGGCGGCCGGGCTAAGCCTCTCATAATATGCCCTCTCCGATGGAGTCATGTCGTGAGAAGGTGGGTTAATGAGCGGCGGTGACTGCTATCAGCCTCTCCAGTGCCGAGGCCCCTGGCCTTTATGAAAGAATCATATCTTCCACCCTAATTAAAAGGCAATGGTTTTATCTGGAGTTTGACCCTTCTGAACCGAGTGCCTACAGCTCTCTAACAATCAAGCTCCCGTTTTCCTCATTCCATAGTCCAGAGTCTTTACTCTGACTTGAGATCCCACGAATATGTCAGACGGGTTCATGTTGAACGTAAGCCTCCGAAAATGAATTGATCTGTCTCGGCTTTTTGTGGCCCCCAAACAAGATTTTTTTGTTTGTGGCCCCATTTTGGTTTTACAAAAACCCAAAACCAGTGAAGTTGGCACTTTGTGTAAATGGTAAATAAAAATAGAATACAATGATTTGCAAATCCTTTTCAACTTATATTCAATTAAATAGACTGCAAAGAGAAGATATTTAATGTTTACACTGAGAAACCTATTTTTTTTTTGCAAATAATCATTAATTGTGCTGATGAGAGTGCGGAAATATGACCATATCACACCAATTCTCAAATCCCTTCACTGGCTTCCTGTTCCACTCAGGATTGAATACAAAGTCTCCCTACTAACCCACCAGTGCCTCCATGGAAATGCCCCCCTCTACCTCAAAGAACTACTCACCCCCAAATCCTCCACACGACACCTCCGCTCCGGACAGGCTAACCTCCTCCAACCTCCGAGGACAAAGCTACGAACAATGGGAAACCGGGCTTTCTGCTCCGCCGCTCCCAGTCTGTGGAACGCTCTCCCTGACCACCTGAGGGCACCACAGACTGTGGATGCTTTTAAAAAAGGCTTAAAAACCCTTCTTTTTAAAAAAGCCTTTCTTTTTTTTTTTTTTAGATGTATGCATACTAGTTTTAGCTATTTTGCTGTTCTAGTTTTTATTTTTATTTATTTTTTATATCTTTTTATTTTTATTTTTTAATTATTTTAATTTTAATTTTATTTTTTTAATACACTTTTAAGTTTGTTTACACAATGTAAAGGGCTTTTTACAAATAAAATCTATTATTATTATTATTAATTTAGTTGGCATGGGGGCATGTTCACCACTGTGTTACATGGCCTTTCCTTTTAACAACACTCAGTAAACATTTGGGAACTGAGGAGACACATTTTTGAAGCTTCTCGGGTGGAATTCTTTCCCATTCTTGCTTGATGTACAGCTTAAGTTGTTCAACAGTCCGGGGGTCTCCCTTGTGCTATTTTAGGCTTCACACATTTTCAATGGGAGACAGGTCTGGACTACAGGCAGGCCAGTCTAGTACCTGCACTCTTTTACTACGAAGCCACGCTGTTGTAACACTTGGCTTGGCATCGTCTTGCTGAAATAAGCAGGGGCGTCCATGATAATGTCGCTTGGATGGCAACATATGTTACGGCGAACACGTTGATGATCAGCTACTGAAGTGGTCGCTCGCCATAATCATGTGACTCCCCCCCCACCCCCCCCCACCCCCCCTGTCCCCCCTGGTGGCTGTGACCCTAAACAACCGCATAGAGTGTTTATGCCTGCTCCATTCGATTATTCCAGCTGAATGTGGACTCTATTGGCTGTGTGTTGTGGTCTTGGCAACACACCGCTAACGTGGGAGTCTGTCCTTTCACGTTATCAACAAGATTGGGGAAGTGACGCCTTCCATCCTCCCGCCACGGCTCCCCACCCCTCAAGGGAAGACGCAACAAAACAGCCACAGCAAACATTAACGACCTGGAACGGGAAGAAGGAGGAGTTCATTTCTTATTTATAGGAAGCTAAACCACTTTCTGACTGGACTACAGGCAGGCCAGTCTAGTACCCGCACTCTTTTACTCAGAGAGAGGGGGGGACACAGGTGTGGTGACCATGGTGGAAGTGCTGGCTGTCCAGAGTCGGGACCAGGGGTGGACCGCTCGCCTGTGCATCGGTTGGGGACATCTCTGCGCTGCTGACCCGTCTCCGCTCGAGATGGTCTCCTGCTGGCCCCACTATGGACTGGACTCTCACTATAATGTTAGATCCACTATGGACTGGACTCTCACTATTATGTTAGATCCACTATGGACTGGACTCTCACTATTATGTTAGATCCACTATGGACTGGACTCTCACTATTATGTTAGATCCACTATGGACTGGACTCTCACTATTATGTTAGATCCACTATGGACTGGACTCTCACTATTATGTTAGATCCACTATGGACTGGACTCTCACTATTATGTTAGATCCACTATGGACTGGACTCTCACTATTATGTTAGATCCACTATGGACTGGACTCTCACACTATTATGTTAGATCCACTATGGACTGGACTCTCACTATTATGTTAAATCCACTATGGACTGGACTCTCACTATTATGTTAGATCCACTATGGACTGGACTCTCACTATATGTTAGATCCACTATGTACTGGACTCTCACACTATTATGTTAGATCCACTATGGACTGAACTCTCACTATTATGTTAGATCCACTATGGACTGGACTCTCACTATTATGTTAGATCCACTATGGACTGGACTCTCACTATTATGTTAGATCCACTATGGACTGGACTCTCACTATATGTTAGATCCACTATGGACTGGACTCTCACACTATTATGTTAGATCCACTATGGACTGGACTCTCACTATTATGTTACATCCACTATGGACTGGACTCTCACTATTATGTTAGATCCACTATGGACTGGACTCTCACTATATGTTAGATCCACTATGGACTGGACTCTCACAATATTATGTCAGACCCACTCGACGTCCATTACATCCGGTCTCCACTAGTGGGGGCTGGGGGGGTCACCCACATATGCGGTCCTCTCCAAGGTTTCTCATAGTCTTTCACATCGACGTCCCATTGGGGTTGTGAGTTTTTCCTTGCCCTTATGTGAGCTCTGTACCGCGGATGTTGTTGTGGCTTTTGCAATCTTTGAGACACTTGTGATTTAGGGCTATATAAATAAACATTGATTGATTGATTGATTGATACCACGAAGCCATGCTGTTGTAACACTCAGCTTGACATCGTTTTGCTGAAATAAGCAGGGGCGTCCATGATAACGTTGCTTGGATGGCAACATATGTTACGGCGAACACGTTGATGATCAGCTACTGGGACAACACGCCGCTAACACGGGAGTCTGTCCTTTCACGTTATCAACAAGATTGGGGAACCACTTTCTGACAGGACTGCAGGCCTGGGGGGGTTTCCGTTCCTATCAGCCTTCGCTACCTTTCTCCCGGCGAAAACGGCCGTCGTCCCTTAACGTGGCAGGGAGGGTGGAGTGGGAGTATTGGTGACGGGGAGGTGGTGCGTGTTTGTAATTTGTGCGGGGGATTTAGACATAACAGGGGGGAGAAAGGGGGCTCTCTGGGGAGCAGCAGTTGATCAGCCGCGGCCCCGCTGGAGCAAGCCAGACAAATAACAAATGACAGCTCTGTGATTAAATCAAACCTTCTCCTTTAAGTGTTGAAGTATCTGCCTGTCACTAACAATCTAGGGCTTGTTAAAGCCCACCCCCCCAACCCCCCCGTACCCGTCCTCCCCCACTTAAGAGGCCTGCCTACTCTCCCGCTGCGGCGTCCCATCAAGCTCCTGTCCCCTCCGCATCCTCCGACGCCCCTCCTCCACTCCCCCAAACACATCAATCAAACGGCTCCCTCCGGACACCCTCCCACCGCCTCCCTCCACACTCCTGGCTAGCCATCTACTCTCAGGAGAGGTATGACAGCGCACACCCACACATACAGTATCCTCCATACAATAATGTAGTTATTTTGCATAACGTTTAGGAACTCATGCAATATTAATAGGGGCGCTAATGCAGCGGAATAAAGGCCCACACAGCAACCCTCACCGCACCGCCGAGACCTATACCATGTCATCCAACTCCAGACTATTACAGGTCAATATATACAACATATACTACTTTTTTTGCCTCCTGACAAACCAATAAAAATAGTAATATATCTACACCAGGGGTCACCAACGCGGTGCCCGCGGGCACCAGGTAGCCCGTAAGGACCAGATGAGTAGCCCGCCGGCCTGTTCTAAAAATAGCTCAAACAGCAGCACTTACCAGTGAGCTGCCTCTATTTTTTACATTTTATTTATTTACTAGCAAGCTGGTCTCGCTTTGCCCGACATTTTTAATTCTAAGAGAGACAAAACTCAAATAGAATTTGAAAATCCAAGAAAATATTTTAAAGACTTGGTCTTCACTTGTTTAAATAAATTCATTCATGTTTTACTTTGCTTCTTATAACTTTCAGAAAGACAATTTTAGAGAAAAAATACAACCTTAAAAATGATTTTAGGATTTTTAAACACATATACCTTTTTACCTTTTAAATTCCTTTCTCTTTTTTCCTGACAATTTAAATCAATGTTCAAGTAAATGTATTGTTTTTATTGCAAAGATTAATAAATACATTTTAATTTAATTCTTCATTTTAGCTTCTGTTTTTTCGACGAAGAATATTTGTGAAATATTTCTTCAAACTTATTATGATTAAAATTCAAAAAAATTATTCTGGCAAATCTAGAAAATCTGTAAAATCAAATTTAAATCTTATTTCAAAGTCTTGAATTTCTTTAAAAAATTTTGTTCTGGAAAATCTAGAAGAAATAATTATTTGTCTTTGTTAGAAATATAGCTTGGTCCAATTTGTTATATATTCTAACAAAGTGCAGATTGGATTTTAACCTATTTAAAACATGTCATCAAAATTCTAAAATTAATCTTAATCAGGAAAAATTACTAATGATGTTCCATAAATTATTTTTTTAATTTTTTCAAAAAAAGATTTGAATTAGCTAGTTTTTGTCTTCTTTTTTTTGGTTGAATTTTGAATTTTAAAGAGTCAAAATTGAAGATAAACTATGTTTCAAAATTAATTGTCATTTTTTTTCGTGTTTTCTCCTCTTTTAAACCGATTAATTAAGTGTAAATATCATTAATTATTAATAATAACATAGAGTTAAAGGTAAATTGAGCAAATTGGCTATTTCTGGCAATTTATTTAAGTGTGTATCAAACTGGTAGCCCTTCGCATGAATCAGTACCCAAGAAGTAGCTCTTGGTTTCAAAAAGGTTGGTGACCCCTGATCTACACACTGCAAAAAGTCAGTGTTAGGAGTATTTTATTTGAACTAAGCAAAATTATCTGCCAATAGAACAAGAACATTTGGCTTGTCAAGACTTTCCAAAACAAGTAAAATTAAAGCTGCAAGCAGCGTTGGTCAGGCCCGCATATTTGGCAGGTGCTAGTCGCAATTTCCGCCAGTCCTGATGTGTGAAAAAAGTAATTTCCGCCAGTCCTGATGTGTGTAAAAAGTTTGGTGAGTTTTGAAGTATTTTAAGGGGGTAAAATTACAGCTCAAAGAGGCAAAAATTAGTGTTTTTATGAAACTTTTGTTTTGAAGGGGTGATTGCCAACTTCCTGTTGATTTTTGCTGAAGGATGTCAGTGTATGAAATCTAGCTCTAAGTCAGACCTACATAGAAGTTTTTGTTTCATGTCTCTAAGACGTTCCTACCGGAAGTTACAAGCAGTTTTGTCTGTGTTTTCCTCTGAGGAGCAGTTTTGTCTCTGTTTTATTCAATAATTGCGCTAGAGCGCAATTTAGAGTTTTGGGTTTGTTTTCTTATTAGAGCGCAATTTCCACCAGTCCTGATGTGTGTAAAAAGTTTGGTGAGTTTTGAAGTATTTTAAGGGGGTAAAATTACAGCTCAAAGAGGCAAAAATTAGTGTTTTTAATGAAACTTTTGTTTTGAAGGGGTGATTGCCAACTTCCTGTTAATTTTTGCTGAGGGATGTCAGTGTATGAAATCTAGCTCTAAGTCAGACCTACATAGAGGTTTTTGTTTCATGTCTCTAAAACGTTCCTACCGGAAGTTACAAGCAGTTTTGTCTGTGTTTTCCTCTGAGGAGCAGTTTTGTCTCTGTTTTATTCAATAATTGCGCTAGAGCGCAATTTAGAGTTTTGGGGTTCGTTTTCTTATTAGAGCGCAATTTCCACCAGTCCTGATGTGTGTGAAAAGTTTGGTGAGTTTTGAAGTATTTTAAGGGGGTAAAATTACAGCTCAAAGAGGCAAAAATGAGTGTTTTTAGTAAATGTTTGTCTTGAAGGGGAAATTGCCAACTTCCTGTTGGTTTTTTCCCGAGGATGTCAAATTATGAAATGTAGGTCTAAGTCAGACCTACATAGAGGTTTTTGTTTCATGTCTCTATGACCTTCCTAGTGGGAGTTACAGGCAGTTTGTTTTTGTTTTTTCCTAGGGGGGCGCTAGAGCGCAATTTTGAGTTTTGTTTTTTTTATTAGATCGCAATTTTCGCAGGTCCTGATGTGTGTGTCAAATTTGGTGACTTTTGAAGCATGTTAAGTGGGTCATATTAGAGTTTTTTGTGGCGGCGGAATAATAATAATAATAATAATAATATTAAACCTTACAATAACAATAGGTCCTTTCGTCCCAATGCAAAAGGACTCCCGTTGGGATTCCTTTTACATGGGGCTTGCGGGCCCTAATTAAAACTCTTTCATCAACTTTTAATCAGAAGGGTTCAATCGCTCTCCTGTGCTAATTTGAAGCCGACACGACAAACGCGCTCAGAGGAGATCATGTTTGAAAAAAAGTGACTGTTTTTACACAACTTTTGTTTTGAAGTGGGAATTGCAAACTTCCTGTTGATTTTTGCTGGGGGTTGTCAGTGTATGAAATATAGGTCTAAGTGAGACCTACATAAATAAATAATAATAAATGGGATACTTGTATAGCGCTTTTCTACCTTCAAGGTACTCAAAGCGCTTTGACAGTATTTCCACATTCACCCATTCACACACACATTCACACACTGATGGCGGGAGCTGCCATGTAAGGCGCTAACCAGCAGCCATCAGGAGCAAGGGTGAAGTGTCTCGCCCAAGGACACAACGGACGTGACTAGGATGGTAGAAGGTGGGGATTGAACCCCAGTAACCGATTGCTGGCCCGGCCACTCTACCAACTTTGCCACGCCGTCCCCAGAGTTACAGGCAGTTTTGTCTGTGTTTTCTTCCTAGGGGGCGCTAGAGCGCAATTTTGAGTTTTGGGGTTTGGTTTTTTGATTAGATCGCAATTTTCGCCAGTCCTGATGTGTGTCCAATTTGGTGAGTTTTGAAGCATGTTAAGGGGGTCAATAATAATAATAATAATAATAATAATAAAACGCTAGAAATTCAATAGGGTCCTCTGTCCCAAAGGGACATTCGGTCCCTAATTAGCTAACTTCAATGAACCCAAAAATACCTCAAAATAAGTATATTCTCACTAATAACAAGTGCACATTTCTTGGTAGAAAAAAAAAAAGAGACCTTTTTGCTCAATATGTTGAAAAATATTCTTAAATGAAGTAAATGCTAGTGCCATTATCTTGACATCATGATATGCGCTCGGCATTACATTTCTTGAAACCAGCAAACTTATACTAAAAACTAATTTATTGTTCTTAATGGAAAGGCAACAAGGCAAGCGCTTGTTACTCTCGGGGTCTCCTAGCCGCTCAGGCAAATCATATGGTCTAAAAATGCATTTTTCCATGGATAACATGACATCATCACGTCAAGTGCGTGCTCTTTCAGTCAATTAGTGCGCATATATACAGCCCGGCTCCCTGGCCAAACATTTTTTAATTGTAATTTTGAGGATTTTATCTGAAAGTGCATGAACTATTTCTGTTCAAAATTGTTAGAAATGTGAAATGTTTAAATATTAACTGTCAGTTTACTGTACTGTGCCAACTGTACTACTATATGAGTACCTATTTTGTATTGTTTCATTGGAAATAAAACAGCAAAGTCCATTTGGCTGTCATCTGTTTTAATTATGAGACACAATTGTGTCAAAATCATGATTTTTTTTTCCATTTTTTTCATGCTTGAAATAAGAAATGATGACTTTAAAAAAGTAGTTTTCTACTTGTGAGTGTTGATGACACAGCTTTGCAACAGTTGATATTCTAGTTTCAAGCATGTTTTACTCAATATAGCTCATCAAATCTCAGCAACAAGCTGTAATATCTTACTGACATCATTTAGGAGCAAAACACTTAAAACAAGTAAAACACTCTAACATAAAATCTGCTTAGTGAGAAGAATTATCTTATCAGACAGAAAATAAGCAAATATCACTAGGGATGTCCGATAATGGCTTTTTGCCGATATCCGATATTCCGATATTGTCCAACTCTTTAATTACCGATACCGATATCAACCGATACCGATATCAACCGATATATACAGTCGTGGAATCAACACATTATTATGTCTAATTTGGACAACCAGGTAAGGTGAAGATAAGGTACTTTTAAAAAAAAATGAATCAAATAAAATAAGATAAATAAATTAAAAACATTTTCTTGAATAAAAAAGAAAGTACAACAATATAAAAACAGTTACATAGAAACTAGTAATGAATGAAAATGAGTAACATTAACTGTTAAAGGTTAGTACTATTAGTGGACCAGCAGCACGCACAATCATGTGTGCTTACGGACTGTATCCCTTGCAGACTGTATTGATATATATTGATATATAATGTAGGAACCAGAATATTGATAACAGAAAGAAATGGGGGAGGGAGGTTTTTTGATTTGGTGCACTAATTGTAAGTGTATCTTGTGTTTTTTATGTTGATTAAAAAAAAAAAATAAAAAAAATAAAAAAAAATCGATACAGATAATAAAAAACTGATACCAATAATTTCCGATATTACATTTTAACGCATATATCGGCCGATATTATCGGACATCCCTAAATATCACCCTTACTTGAGATATTTCATCTTACTTACATTTCACTTTTTGCAGTGCAGCGCCTCCCGGTCTTCGTTGGCCGTGGTACCATGATGGCGCTTGTTATTAATGCTTGTATTCCTGGGACTGTTGGTTTCATGGTTAAGAGTATACGGACCCACCCTGGGGTTAACAATCTCCATTTGCCCCGGCAGACAATAAAATGGGATTCTTTGTCTGGTCAGCAGTTGTTCCTCCCCAATGAGCACGTACTGTAGATATATTACTATTTTTATTGGTTTGTCAGGAGGCAACAAAAGTAGTATATGTTGTATATATTGACCTGTAATAGTCTGGAGTTGGATGACATGGTATAGGTCTCAGCGGTGCAGTGAGGGTTGCTGTGCGGGCCTTTATTCCGCGGCATTAGCGCCCCTATTAATATTGCATGAGTTCCTAAACGTTATGCAAAATAACTACATAATTGTACACACTGCAAAAAGTGAAATGTAAGTAAGATGAAATATCTCAAATAAGGGTGATATTTGCTTATTTTCTGTCTGATAAGATAATTCTTCTCACTAAGCAGATTTGATGTTAGAGTGTTTTACTTGTTTTAAGTGTTTTGCTCCTAAATGATCTCAGTAAGATATTACAGCTTGTTGCTGAGATTTGATGAGCTATATTGAGTAAAACATGCTTGAAACTAGAATATCAACTGTTGCAAAGCTGTGTCATCAACACTCACAAGTAGAAAACTACTTTTTTAAAGTCATCATTTCTTACTTCAAGCATGAAACAAAAGAAAATCATGACTTTGACACAATTGTGTCTCATAATTAAAACAACTGTTTTATTTTCAATGAAACAATACAAAATAGGTACTCATATAGTAGTACAGTTGGCACAGTACAGTAAACTGACAGTTAATATTTAAACATTTAACATTTCTAACAATTTTGAACAGAAATAGTTCATGCACTTTCAGATAATTTCTTCAAAATTACAATTAAAACATTTTCGACCGGGGGCCGGGCTGTATATATGCGCACTAATTGACTGAAAGAGCACGCACTTGACGCGATGATGTCATGTTATCCATGGAAAAATGCATTTTTAGACAATATGATTTGCCTGAGCGGCCAGGAGACCCCAAGAGTAACAAGCGCTTGCCTTGTTGCCTTTCCATTAAGAACAATAAACTAGTTTTTAGTATAAGTTTGCTGGTTTCAAGAAATGTAATGCCGAGCGCATATCATTATGTCAAGATAATGGCACTAGCATTTACTTCATTTAAGAATATTTTTCAACATATTGAGCAAAAAGGTCTCTTTTTTCTTTTCTACCAAGAAAAGTGCACTTGTTATTAGTGAGAATATACTTATTTTGAGGTATTTTTGAATTAATTGAAGTTAGCTAATTAGGGACCGAATGTCCCTTTGGGACAGATGACCCTATTGAATTTCTAGCGTTTTATTATTATTATTATACCGCCGCCTCTTTGAGCTGTAATTTGACCCCCTTAACATGCTTCAAAACTCATCAAATTGGACACACACATCAGGACTGGCGAAAATTGCGATCTAATCAAAAAACCAAACCCCAAAACTCAAAATTGTGCTCTAGCGCCCCCTAGGAAGAAAACACAGACAAAACTGCCTGTAACTCCCAGTAGGAATGTCGTAGAGACATGAAACAAAAAACCTCTATGTAGGTCTCACTTAGACCTAGATTTCATACACTGACAACCCCCAGCAAAAATCAACAGGAAGTTTGCAATTCCCCCTTCAAAACAAAAGTTGTGTAAAAACAGTCACCTTTTTTCAAACATTATCTCCTCTGAGCGCGTTTGTCGTGTCGGCTTCAAATTAGCACAGGAGAGAGATTGAACCCTTCTGATTAAAAGTTGATGAAAGAGTTTTAATTTTACTTGTTTTGGAAAGTCTTGACAAGCCAAATGTTCTTGTTCTATTGGCAGATAATTTTGCTTAGTTCAAATAAAATACTCCTAACACTGACTTTTTGCAGTGTGTAGATATATTACTATTTTTATTGGTTTGTCAGGAGGAAAAAAAAGTATTATATGTTGTATATATTGACCTGTAATA
Source organism: Entelurus aequoreus (assembly GCF_033978785.1). NCBI lineage: Eukaryota > Metazoa > Chordata > Actinopteri > Syngnathiformes > Syngnathidae > Entelurus > Entelurus aequoreus. The sequence goes on from NC_084736.1 coordinate 81,899,075, forward strand.
GTCTGGAGTTGGATGACATGGTATAGGTCTCGGCGGTGCAGTGAGGGTTGCTGTGTGGGCCTTTATTCCGCTGCAAGTACACTCACAAGTATAAAACTACTTTTTTTAAAGTCATCATTTCTTACTTCAAGCATGAAACAAAAGAAAATCATGACTTTGACACAATTGTGTCTCATAATTAAAACAACTGTTTTATTTCCAGTGAAACAATAGAAAATAGGTACTCATATAGTAGTACAGTTGGCACAGTACAGTAAACTGACAGTTAATATTTAAACATTTAACATTTCTAACTATTTTGAACAGAAATAGTTCATGCACTTTCAGATAAATTCCTCAAAATTACAATTAAAACATTTTCGACCGGGGGCCGGGCTGTATATATGCGCACTAATTGACTGAAAGAGCACGCACTTGGCGCGATGATGTCATGTTATCCATGGAAAAATGCATTTTTAGACAATATGATTTGCCTGAGCGGCTAGGAGACCCCGAGAGTAACAAGCGCTTGCCTTGTTGCCTTTCCATTAAGAACAATAAATACATTTTTAGCAGTGGCGTGCGGTGAGGTTAATGTCTGGTGAGGCACTGCATCATCACAGTCCGATTTACAAACATATGAACCCTAAATAGTATCTTATTCACCATGTGATTGGCAGCAGTTAACAGGTTATGTTTAAAAGCTCATACCAGCATTCTTTACACAACTGAAGCACACAAAAAAGCACATTTAATAAAAAAAAACATTATTATGGTCTTACCTTTCTTGCTGGACATCCACACAGCCAGCCTTTGCGTGTGTACCACGCCGTTTGAAAAGAACGGGTCTTCTGTCCCGAAGTCAAAAGCAAACCTTTTAGCTCCGGCGTTGGTCTACCTTTAATTATTACCTCCTGCTTCGATTGAAAGTCCAGTTTAGAAAACTGTTTTATTTTACATATGTAATCCTCCATGTTTTTAATAAAAGTCCAGGCGAGAGGAAATAAACAATCGCTTGCAAACTTTTTTTTTTTCTTCTTCTGCAGCCGAGGAATGATCTCTGGGATCACTACCGCCCTCTACCACCAGGAGGCCGGATTACTGCGAGCCTCAGACAGTACGTCTTTTGCAGCAGATTTATGAATGCTCAGCACAAGAAATACGTTACACACATACAGTTTTTGACAAAATACACTGTACATTATATACCTCAGCTAACTAAACTATGCCATAGTTTAGTGTCAGGCATTGTTTATTTTATTTTTAGTAATGTTTACTGAATATTTTTGTTTAAATGATTATCCTAAATTCAAATAATTTCCACACAGGGGAATTTACTGTGAGTTGAAAATTGCTTGAGTATTTAAAACAAGATAAGAAAGAGATACAATTTGGAGATTCTTCATCTTTGCATTACAGTTTTATTTTTTTCCAAGAAAATCTTGAAATATATGATTGAATGTGATTTTGGTTTTAATCTGTAACATGATTTCTTACATTTCGAACACATTAGCCTATTTCATATTCCATTAATTGCTAATTATATCACAAACTTTAAAAAATAACTGCAGCTTCTTGCAATTCGGATTAGACTGTTAATTGGAAAGCCCTAATATTTAATTATTATTATATATAATATATAGTTATTATTATATATAATATTTAATTTATTTTTCATATTTATGTTATTTATTTTAATTTTACTTTTATTATATATTGACCATAATAAATGGGGTATAAATGGTCTGTATTTGTCTTGTGATTTGTCTTAAATAATAACAATAGTAATAATATTTTTGACTGACAAAAAATTGCCAATAAGAAATTATTGGTATCGGTATCGGTATCGATGAAAATGCAAGAAAAAGTATCGGTATCGTATCGAATCCTAAAAGTGTGGTATCGCCCATCCCTACTGGCTGCTGATCACTGCACCGTCTCTTCTCAGTATTTGAACGGCAAATGTGAAAATAAAAATAAAAATAATCTAAAACTGGTGAAGTTAAATGGAAAATAACTTTAGTATAATCACTGGATACATATAACAATTTAATTCTTTTTTTTTTCTTTTTACATTTTTTTTCTTTCCATGATGACGGCACGCCACTGGTTTTTAGTATAAGTTTGCTGGTTTCAAGAAATGTAATGCCGAGCGCATATCATTATGTCAAGATAATGGCACTAGCATTTACTTCATTTAAGAATATTTTTTAACATATTGAGCAAAAAGGTCTTTATTTTTTTTCTACCAATAAAAGTGCACTTGTTATTAGTGAGAATATACTTATTTTAAGGTATTTTTGGGTTCATTGAGGTTAGCTAATTTGACTTGTTTTGGAAAGTCTTGACAAGCCAAATTTTCTTGTTTTATTGGCAGATAATTTTGCTTAGTTCAAATAAAATACCCCTCATTTTTGTATTTTTTTTTCTTGTTTTTGAACACTGACTTATTGCAGTGTGCTGACTAGAGATGTCCGATATTATCGGCCAATATATGCGTTAAAATGTAATATCGGAAATTATCGGTATCGTTTTTTTTTATTGTTGGTATCGTTTTTTTTTTTTTTTTTTAATTAAATCAACATAAAAAACACAAGATACACTTACAATTAGTGCACCAACCCAAAAAACCTCCCTCCCCCATTTACACTCATTCACACAAAAGGGTTGTTTCTTTCTGTTATTAATATTCTGCTTCCTACATTATATATCAATATATATCAATACAGTCTGCAAGGGATACAGTCCGTAAGCACACATGATTGTGCGTGCTGCTGCTCCACTAATAGTACTAACCTTTAACAGTTAATTTTACTCATTTTCATTAATTACTAGTTTCTATGTAACTGTTTTTATATTGTTGTACTTTCTTTTTTATTCAAGAAAATGTTTTTAATTAATTTATCTTATTTTTCTAATTTTTTTAAAAAGTACCTTATCTTCACCATACCTGGTTGTCCAAATTAGGCATAATAATGTGTTAATTCCACGACTGTATATATCGGTTGATATTGGTATCGGTAATTAAAGAGTTGGACAATATCGGAATATCGGATATCGGCAAAAAGCCATTATCGGACACCCCTAGTGCTGCTCACTGCTCCCCTCACCTCCCAGGGGGTGATCAAGGGGGATGGGTCAAATGCATCATGGGTTGCCTTCATTATAACACTTATATAAGACTTTTAAAGTCATTTTGATAGTAGGCTAATATAGCTAATATAGACACTTACATCATGTGTTGCCTTCATTATAACACTTATATAAGACTTTTAAAGTCATTCTGATAGTAGGCTAATATAGCTAATATAGACACATACATCATGTGTTGCCTTCATTATAACACTTATATAAGAATTTAAAAATAATTTTGATAGTAGGCTAATATAGCTAATATAGACACTTACATCATTTTCGATATTACATTTTAACGCGTATATCGGCCGATAATATCGGCAGGCCGATATTATCGGCCGATATATGCGTTAAAATGTAATATCGAAAATTATCGTTATCGTTTTTTTTTTATTGGTATCGTTTTTTTTTATTTTTATTTTTTTATTTTTTTATTAATTGAACATAAAAAACACTTACAATTAGTGCACCAACCCAAAAAACCTCCCTCCCCCATTTACACTCATTCACACAAAAGGGTTGTTTCTTTCTGTTATTAATATTCTGCTTCCTACATTATATATCAATATATATCAATACAGTCTGCAAGGGATACAGTCCGTAAGCACACATGATTGTGCGTGCTGCTGCTCCACTAATAGTACTAACCTTTAACAGTTAATTTTACTCATTTTCATTCATTATTAGTTTCTATGTAACTGTTTTTATATTGTTGTACTTTCTTTTTTATTCAAGAAAATGTTTTTAATTTATTTATCTTATTTTATTTGATTCATTTTTTTAAAAAGTACCTTATCTTCACCATACCTGGTTGTCCAAATTAGGCATAATAATGTGTTAATTCCACGACTGTATATATCGGTTGATATCGGTATCTGTAATTAAAGAGTTGGACAATATCGGAATATCGGATATCGGCAAAAAGCCATTATCGGACATCCCTAGTGCTGACCTTATAAAATGTCTGGCTGCTCTCTGCTGATGTGTTGTTTGACGTCTGCACGGTGTCGTGATTTAAGGCTAAATTAGTATTCATCACAGCAGTCGAGAGCCATTCATCTAATATCTCCAACATGAAATGATATGCAAATTGCCGTCCATTGTAATGCCGCATCATGCCTCGCTGCTTCCAAAATGGCGACCGCTTGGTGCTGCAGCTTCATCATGACACGATGTCAGCGTTCTGCCTCGCATGTACACGGGGAATCACATTTGATATCATGAGTCATACCAAAGACTATAAAAAATGGGAGCCATTACCTCCCTGCTTGGCACTCAGCATCAAGGCTTGGGAATTGGGGGTGGAATCACCAAGAAATGATTCCCGGGCGTGGCCACCGCTGCTGCTCACTGCTCCCCTCACCTCCCAGGGGGTGATCAAGGGGGATGGGTCAAATGCATCATGTGTTGCCCTCATTATAACACTTATATAAGGCTTTTAAAGTCATTTTGATAGTAGGCTATTTTAGCTAATATAGACACTTACATCATGTGTTGTCTTCATTATAACACTTATATAAGACTTTTAAAGTCATTTTGATAGTAGGCTAATATTGTTAATATAGAAACTTACATCATGTGTTGCCTTTATTATAACCCGTATATAAAACTTTTAAAGTCATTTTGATAGTAGGCTAATGTAGCTAATATAGACACTTACGGCATGTGTTGCCTTCATTATAACACTTATATAAGACTTTTAAAATCATGTTGATAGTAGGCTAATATAGCTAATATAGACACTTTACATCATGTGTTGCCTTCATTATAACACTTATATAAGACTTTTAAAGTCATTTTGATAGTAGGCTAATATAGCTAATATAGACACTTACATCATGTGTTGCCTTTATTATAACCCGTATATAAAACTTTTAAAGTCATTTTGATAGTAGGCTAATATAGCTAATATAGACACTTACGTCATGTGTTGCCTTCATTATAGCACTTATATAAGACTTTTAAAATCATTTTGATAGTAGGCTAATATAGCTAATATAGACACTTACATCATGTGTTGCCTTTATTATAACCCGTATATAAAACTTTTAAAGTCATTTTGATAGTAGGCTAATATAGCTAATATAGACACTTACGTCATGTGTTGCCTTCATTATAGCACTTATATAAGACTTTTAAAATCATTTTGATAGTAGGCTAATATAGCTAATATAGACACTTTACATCATGTGTTGCCTTCATTATAACACTTATATAAGACTTTTAAAGTCATTTTGATAGTAGGCTAACATAGCTAATATAGACACTTACATCATTATAACCCGTATATAAGACTTTTAATGTAATTTTAATAGTAGGCTTATATAGCTAATATAGACACTTACGTCATGTGTTGCCTTCATTATAACACTTATATAAGACTTTTAAAGTCATTTTGATAGTAGGCTATTATAGCTAATATAGACACTTACATCATGTGTTGCCTTCATTATAACACTTATATAAGACTTTTAAAGTCATTTTGATAGTAGGCTAACATAGCTAATATAGACACTTACATCATTATAACCCGTATATAAGACTTTTAATGTAATTTTAATAGTAGGCTTATATAGCTAATATAGACACTTACGTCATGTGTTGCCTTCATTATAACACTTATATAAGACTTTTAAAGTCATTTTGATAGTAGGCTATTATAGCTAATATAGACACTTACATCATGTGTTGCCTTCATTATAACACTTATATAAGACTTTTAAAGTCATTTTGATAGTAGGCTAACATAGCTAATATAGACACTTACATCATTATAACACTTATATAAGACTTTTAAAGTCATTTTGATAGTAGGCTAACATAGCTAATATAGACACTTACATCATGTGTTGCCTTCATTATAACACTTATATAAGACTTTTAAAGTCATTTTGATAGTAGGCTATTATAGCTAATATAGACACTTACATCATGTGTTGCCTTCATTATAACACTTATATAAGACTTTTAAAGTCATTTTGATAGTAGGCTAACATAGCTAATATAGACACTTACATCATTATAACACTTATATAAGACTTTTAAAGTCATTTTGATAGTAGGCTAACATAGCTAATATAGACACTTACATCATGTGTTGCCTTCATTATAACACTTATATAAAGCTTTTAATTTGTTGCGGCTCCAGACAGATTTTGTTGTTGTTGTATTTTTGGTCCAATATGTCTCTTTCAACATTGTGGTTTGCCGACCCCTGGACTAAAGTAAAAAAACCATCAAAAACATGTTCGACCATGTGTAGCCATATTGGCAAAGCAGTTCGACCATAGCTTGGCTACTCTGCGTCGTACTGAAGCCGGATATCGGAAAGGATGTCGAAATTATGTCCAAACAGGTAACATTTATCCATGAAAAGATACCGTAGAAGTCCACTCTCCACGGTGAATGCTGTACATTATTACTACATTACTTCATGAAACTACTGCAGTTGTTTGTAGTACATTCTATTACGGTACGTTATTTTTCTTGAAGTCCAGTTCATCACAGACGATAATTAAGCTGGTGTGTTGAAGTACTACTGTACTTCTTTTAGCTGGTGGTCAGGTCTTCACTGTACGGAGCCAACAAACAACATATCTAAGCAGAGTGTTCAAACAGACTCCGGAGGACAACAGTTCATGGTGTTGTGCCCAGTTTTGAGGCTGAAGCCCGGGTCTGGGCTGTGTTTGCAAATGCACCAGATGCTCATGAGACAGTCCATGAAGGAGGTCCAGTGGGAGCAATTAGCACAAACGGAGAGGCTGTGTCATTAGCTAGTCTTTATTAGCCTCAGTGATCAGTTCAGAAGCCATTAGTCTCCTGTGATCAGACATGGTCTCCGGACAACTCCACCCATTACTGCAGTTCACCATGGCAGTGACCTCAGGTCTACCTTACGCTTTCTTCTTCTCCAAGTCACAAAGGATAGCGATCATTGATCGGTGAGATGCAACAGTTCGGAATATTGTAACAGGTTGTTACTTGTTCTGTGTCGATGTTTTCCAACACCATCAAAAGCCTGTGCTGTTACGGCGGGGTTTACGCAGCTTCTCCCGGGACGCAACCGGACGACTCCGGACAGGACTTGCAGGTAGGAACATGATTTAATCTTCGAAAATCAAAGAAGCACCAAAAACAGAAAAACAAAGACGAAGGAAGAAAGTGCCGATCGCACTGGATGCTAGAGCTAACACTTAGCATAGACTAGAGATAGAAGTACTCACGTAACAGAAGCGTGACACAAACAAAGAAGCCAGGACAAGTGACCGGCAAAGGCAGGCTTAAATAATGTCTCTTGATTAGAAACAGGTGAGCGTCCAGAAAAAACAGAGGCAGGTGAAAATCATCAGTAGCCATGGTAACCAACTCAGAGGTGCATAAACAGGAACTGAAGGAGTTCAAAACTAACAGAAAACACAAAACGTGATCCGGAGAACGGATCATGACATGCACACCTTATAATTGTGTGAAAGCTCCGAGTCAAACCGTTCCAACTTCAAACTGTTCAGCCTACTCGGGAATGGCGGGCTTTCCCTTGACTAATTCCAAAAATTCCCAGATTTCCCAGAATTCCCGGTTTTCCCAGACATTTTTCCCCATTCAAAATGAATTGGCCATTTTCCAAACGTCCACCATTTCCACAATTTTCAACCTACTCAGACCATTCCACCTTCAACACATTTTACCATTCTGGAAATTCAAACTACCTTTTTTCCAAATTAAAAAAAAAAATCCAGGATTTCGCAGGAATTCCTGGTTTTCCAAAGCCCTATTTCAACCCTTTTTTCTGGCGACCACTCCTCCCACGTTTTTCAAGCCACTTCAACCGTTCCACCGTCAAAACATTCCTCAATGCTCTTTAAAGTTCCTTTCACTGGAACTAAGGGGACAAGCCCAACTCCCGCAAAACAACCCCACACCATAATTCCTCCTCCACCAAATTTCACATTTGACACAATGCGGTCCGAAATGTAGCGTTCTCCTGGCAACCTCCAAACCCAGACTGGTCCATCAGATGGCCAGATGGAAAAGCCTGATTCATCACTCCAGAGAAGTTGCTGTTGTTCCCAAACTCTTCAATTTTCTGGATTTGTTGCACAGGTGGCACCCTAAGACAGTTCCACGCTGGAAATCACTGAGCTCCTGAGATCGCCCCTTTCTTTCACAAATGTTTGTAGAAACAGTCTCCATGCCTAAGTGCTTGATTTTATACACCTGTGGCCGGGCCAAGTGATTAGGACACCTGATTCTGATCATTTGGATCGGTGGCCAAATACTTTTAGCAATATAGTGTATGTACCATTGAATTTGATGTCCCTCAGTACTCGATAGTATCGACAGAACCAATAAAAGCACTGATTTTGGTACCCATCCCTATAGCAGTGTGGCATGACCTTGTGTGAGATAGGAGAAGAACATTTACAGTATTGAGATTAAGGTTTTGAAATGTAGCATTCTCCTGGCAACCTCCAAACCCAGACTGGTCCATCAGATTGCCAGATGGGAAAGTGTGATTCATCAGTCCAGAGAAGGCGTATCCACTGCTCTAGAGTCCAGTGCCGATGTGCTTTACACCACTGCATCCCACACTTTGCATTGGACTTGGTGATGTATGGCTTAGATCCAGCTGCCCGGCCATGGAAACCCATTCAGTGAAGCTCTCTGCGTACTGTACGTGGGCTGATTGGAAGGTCGCATGAAGTTTGGAGCTCTGTAGCAAATGACTGTGCAGAAAGTCTTTGCACTATGACCCCTCTCTAGGGATGATGTTTGATAAGAAATTATCGAATTCGAGCCCATTATCGAATGCTCTTATCGAACCGATTCCTTATCGATTCTCTTATCGAATCCAGATAGGTTGTTGTATATGGAAAAAAACACAATATTTGGTTTAACAAAAGCTCACAAAAAATAAAATAAAATAAATAAATAAATATTGACTGTTACCCCGCTAAAAAAAATAAAAAAAAAATATTGACTGTTGTTACCCAAAGTATATTAAGTGGGATTTTTCAGAAAAACAAATATATACAGTAACACAAAAACAACCTGTCTCTGTGATCACTATAGGTGTATAGATAATAATATAGTGTTCAATAAAATCAGTCCCTTGGGCACAAAACTGAAAATAATACAGCTCTCCAAAAAGTGCACTTCTGCTGCTATTGGAACATACTAACTACACACACAGGCAGACAGCTAACAAAACAATCCAAGACGTCTAATAAAGTTCCAAAGCATTAATATTGAGTTACATAAACAAGTTAAACAGTTTACTAACAGACTTATCTTTTCCAAGGCTTGTAAGAGCTAACACAACTTGTCTACTTCTCAATTGTCTCATGAACAGAACTGACGTCGCCAACCCGGAAGTGCCCAAACTAATGGCGCGTAGTATTTTCATATCGCCACAAGGTGTCAGTAGGAGTCTACAATCAAATGGGCGTAACATTGCCGTCCCACAGGGCAATTCCTGTGGGAAGGGATTTGTTCCCAGGGATTCGAATAAAGAACCAACTCTTTTTCTTTACTATAGTGGTCTCGATAACGGGAACCGGTTCTCAAAAAGGGATTCGAGTCCATGGAATCGGTTCTTTTCTTATCGAACAACCGGGAGAACCGGTTTCGAACATCATCCCTACCCCTCTCTGTCAATTTACGTGGCCTACCACTTGGTGGCTGAGTTGCTGTTGTTCCCAAACTCTTCCATTTTCTTATAATAACGCAGACAGTTGACTTTTGTTTAACATCCCTTGCTGGCTGGTGGGGGGGCGGTGTTGAACACCTCCGCCCTGTGTTGCATGTCGGCAGAGGGACGCCCTGCGTAATGTTTCCTCTCCTTTGCCGGAGCCTTAAGAGACTTTCCTGCTAATGTTCCCCTCCTGTTTTACAGCAGCGCTTCCCGGAACAGCCCCCTACCAGTCATTCCACGCTACATTAAGGCACCACTCTGAAGCCTCCGTGCATCATGAGGGCCCCTGATAAATAAGTTATGGGAGAGAGGATTCAAAACATCTCTCCTATTACTCGTCTCCATTCATTTTTTACAGTCCCCAGACATCCACCCACCCCCTCCCATCTGTCCTGCACTTCAAACACATCTGAGATACTTTCTCTATTCCATCCTATGGGATCCACGCGAAGGTAAAGAGGAAAGAAATATGACAGAAACAGGAGCTTTGAGCATCTCTCCCATCACCTTTCTTTTTGACTATTCTCCACGGAGGGAAGACAAGAAGCAAATGACGGCGTAGGAAAGGCGGAGGCGGGAGGAAGGGGAGGGCGAGATTTGTTGTGGAGGAGTCAAGGTCCCAAGCAAAGTGGCTACCGTCTGTCAAATTATAACACATCCAACAACTCACATTCTCCCCATCGCAATTACAAACGAGTCCATTAGGCGGCCGTCTGCCCGTGGGCGCCGCGTGAGCTGAGCAAATGGGACAGGACGTAGCTTGGGTGGGGAGATGGCAGTTTTCACATCACATAATGAGCCAAACAAACAAAGCAACACTTGTAATTTGATGTGACGTAGACAGTAATTGTGTTCGATGTCACGGCCGGGGCGCGAGGAGGGTGGAAGTGGGCTGGTTATGGAATCTAAATTGGCTTTCGCCCGCTCTCTGAGAGGAGAAAATAACACAGCTCGCGTTGGAGGAGGCTATCGCGACGGTGTTTAAGTCCACGCCCCGTCAGTTCAAATGGATCTTGAATTGGCAGCGAGAGCTAAGGACAGATCACAGCTGAGACGGCGGATACACGTGTCGCTCGCTCGCACGGATTTGTCAGGAAGTTTTGTTTGATTGATTGATTGATTGAGACTTTTATTAGTAGATTGCACAGTACAGTACATATTCCGTACAATTGACCACTAAATGGTAACACCCCAATAAGTTTTTCAACTTGTTTAATGAATTACTTAATTAATTAATTCAATAAATGGTACAAATATATACTATCAGCATAATACAGTCATCACACACAGGGCCGGCCCGTGGCATAGGCCGTATAGGCAAATGCTAAGGGCGCCGTCCATCAGGGGGCGCCACGCCAGTGCCACAAATGTTGGAGAAAAAAAAAAAAAAAAGTTGGTACTATTATTTCTAAATACAAAAAATAATCCCACGTTAATTAAAATGCAAAGTAAAGCCTATTTAATAGAAATATTATTTGTTACAACATTACGCCCCCCCCCCCTGCACGGTGCGCCCCCTCCCTTCCCGTATCATGACTCTTACCACATCAAAAAATCAACACAAGATGTCAAAACGGCCAAAACTGTCACGTGCCCAGGGAAGAAAAAAGAGAAAAGAAGAGGAGAAACGAGAAAAAGACAGAGGTAGCAGGTAGGTAACGTTAGCCTACATAGAATTATTTGTCTGTTACAGAATGTTATAGTAACCTGGCTTTTTAGCATTAAGCTAATGTTACATGATTCGGCAATTGCTAATCAATAAATAGCTCGTTCTGTTTTAACGTCGGGTTAATATTGTGGGGGGGGGCTAAATTGTTATGGAAAATAACAATGTAACGTTAGGTAATTACAGTACTCCCACCTTACATTCCTCAGGGACATTTGTATTAGATCTTTTAAGCAGGTGTTTTTTGTTTACATTGTTATTGCCGTCTGGTTAGCTAATGTTTGCCCTGCAGGTAATAGTCACTTTTCCACCCCTTTATATATTAGGTATAGTTGTAAGCCTAGTTGTTATAGTGCACATCATTAATGTTAATTAAGCAATATCACATGAGAGGGAATGCTGTTTTTTAATTTGAGCACTGCTGTGATTCGGTTAAAGATAATCATAACATAACATTCTCATATAATATGTTAATTTGCTTTCTTTAAGAAAAAAAAAAGGTCAACGACAAAGCTATTCGGTGTCTTGTGAGTATATACACTTCACTGCCGATGTGGGGGGGGGGGGGGGGGGGCGCCACCTAAAATCTTGCCTAGGGCGTCAGATTGGTTAGGGCCAGGCCTGATCACACAAGTTAATCATCAGAGTATATACAAACCCCAGTTTCCATATGAGTTGGGAAATTGTGTTAGATGTAAATATAAACGGAATACAATGATTTGCAAATCTAACACCATTTCCCAACTCATATGGAAACGGGGTTTGTACATTGAATTATTTACATTATTTAAAATCCGGGGGGTTGGATGTGGAGGGGCTTCGGGTGGGGGGGTGTGGAGGGGGGGGGGGGGTTAGGTTTGGTTGATATCAGCACTTCAGTTATCAACAATAATATCATCAGAGAACTGGACATTGAAACAGTGAGTTCAGAAAGCATAAGAACAAGTATATACATTTGATTATTTACATTTGATTAATTACAATCCGGGGAGGTGGGATGTGGTGGGGGGAGGGTGTTAGTCTAGGGTTATAGTTGCCTGGAGGTGTTCTTTTAGTGCAGTTTTGAAGGAGGATAGAGATGCACTTTCGTCGCCAACACAAGTTGGCCAAGTGTTGGCGACGAAAGTGCATCTCTACCCTCCTTCAAAACCGCACTAAAAGAACACCTCCAGGCAACTACAACCCTAGGACCCAGAGATGCAGAGATGGCCGGCTTGTTGCAAGAAAACATGATTTTAATGTCCAAAAGAAATGCAGAGAAAAAGGAATCAGGAACCAGGCAACAGGATACAGGAATCAAGGAGAACCGGAGACAGCAAACAGGAACCAGGAACCAGCAAACAGGAAACAGCTAACAATCCTCAAGCCCTGACTGGAGGGGGCGAGGCAGGCATAAATAGTAGCCTGATTGGCAATTGCCACCAGCTGTGCCAGGCTGCCAATCAGGGACAGGTGAGGGAAAGGAGCGCTCAGGGGAGACGGTGCAGGAAATGGAACCAAAATAAGAGCGCTGACAGGAAGTGAAACACAAACACAGAGAAAAACCCGAACATAACCAAACTGTCAGTGACAAGCCTGACAGGATTCAGACTAGTCACACAATGAAGTCCAACTACAAGATTTCGCATCAAAAAGCAAACTCAAATCAATTGCAGGCGAGTGAAAGAAAGTAACACGACAAAATAAATTTAAATATTTCAACGAGGGCTGTCAAGTGATCAATCTTTGCAATCAGATTAATCACACTCTAGAACTGTGATTGATCATGATAATCACGGGTTATTGTTTGCTAGTATTAATAACATTTTCTGCGAACTGCCGATGAGCGGGTCAGGTCTTTTTTCATACAAAAGGTCGGTCCTAACTTGTTCACTGGTTCTCAAATGGAAGGTACTTTTCGTTGTTGATGTCTCAAGATGAATAGAATTACAAGAACACACACACACACACACACACACACACACACACACACACACACACACACACACACACACACACACACACACACACACACACACACACACACACACACACACACACTCACACCCACACATGCACTCTTGCTTGTGTTTGTTACCTTCTTGAGACCTCTGAAAAATGGGTACCTCTGTACAACCACCCCTTTCTAGACATATAAAGATTTGTATTTACAACATTAATAATATATACAAACAATGCAAATATAAAAAAGGTAAGCTTTTATTTTTTTTTTTTAAATTTTGTGTTTGTAATTGGTTTTTAATCTTCATTATTTACTTTAAGTTATTACAGTATGTCCCTATATACATATGTATTATATTTTTTATAAATAACTTTGGCCAAAGGGGGGCGCATTTGAATTTCTTACACACACTTGTTATTACATATGTTGGCCAGAGGGGGGCCACTTCAAATTTTTACACACACTTGTTATTTCATATGTTGACCAGAGGGGGATAACTTTTAAAACCGATACACAGTCAATTTGAAAAAAAAAAACTATTTTTTGGGACCACCCTAATGTTGATAGATTTCCCCACTAGGGGTGCAAATGAGACATTCTCTATTAGATGCAATGGTTTTCAGTATTGGTGGTGCAAATGAGATCTGTATTTTTTGTTTTTTTGTAATGTGCTTAAGGCCGATAACCAAACGAGTCACGGACCACAGATGGCCCCTGTGACGCACTTTGTAACAGTTAACTGTTAATGGCCACTAGAGTCTTAGTACCGTAGTGTATTTGTTCATCCTATGGCCACATATGGGTTGTCTTACGTCAGCACCGGAAGTCGTAAAATCCAATGTTCACCTGGTAGGTTTTTTGGGGGGGATTCTTTAGCTGCCGTCTTGTTTTATCATATATATCGCTGCCTTTGCACCTGTCAATGTTTACTTTTGTGTACGCACATTGAATCAACAAAAAATCCTGACTTTGGAGCAATGTTCACGGACTCTAGTATTCTCTATTAGATGCAATGGTCCTCATATGGAAGGTACGTTTCCTTGTTGACGTCTCAAGAAGGGTATAAATACAAGAACACACACACACACACACACACACTCCAGTGGGGACCGCTCTTATTAAATCCAGATTCCTATTAAATGAATTAGGGCTCTAACTTGGTAGTGAGTTCACACTAAGTACAACAGAGTCTCCTTTCTGGCCATTAATGCAGCAAGTTATGAAGTGTGAATGCCCACGTGGCCTTTTCCTTGTACTGCCCGAACAGCACCCAGATGGAAAACAAGCAGAGTCTTTTATTAATAAGGTCAGCCTCATCCTATCACGTAGGGACCACAGCTAATAAAATTATACAGGAATTACCTAATTGTGAGGACTTAACTCTGGTCGAGTCGGAGGGGGGTACGGCTCTCATCCAGCAGCGAGCTGTCCAAGGACTAATCAAGTGTGGAGGTTTGACGAGTCCTGGGTGAACTGATCAGACGTGAATCTTTATGATTTAAAAGGTACAGCTAAAATTTTTATAGAGGCATGCTTGGACGGCGGCCACGGGGAACGTCTCGGTCACAACGGGACGCCTAATAAGCCTTGCTCCATTTTTTCTCCCCACATTTTAGCAATGATAATAAAAGACAAAAAAGCCTTCCACCGAACCACAACCCCATGCATTGCCTGCCATCTGGAGCCCGCTTTCGTTTTATAATCCAACTGTCATTAAAATGCTTCTTGGCAGTTTACAGCTCGTTCCCCCTGTGCAGATGTGGAAACGGTCTTCAGACGGGGGCCCTCTGATCAAAGGGCTCGCTGCTGTCAGACACAACACTTACCCCCCTCAGGCTACCTTCCAGACCTACCCAGACTTAGTGCTCCCAATTATTTATTTATTTTGTCTGTTTACCGAGTGCACCACAGGCAGCAAAACCTGCGTCAAATCATGAAATATTTCTCGCGTGGAGAGGTTGCAGGTATGAAATGCTGTCTGGTAATGAGAGCCGGGTTTGTTAACTACCAGTAAAAGGGAAACCAGAGAAAGGGAAAAGGCCAAGCTGAGACTGACCCGGTTTTTAAGTGCAAACCTATCTGGTTTCCTCTTTCACACGACCACGCAGAAGCAAATGGAGGTCCTTTTTTCTGGGTTTCAAAATATTCGTTTTGGCATACTTGCCTGAATAAGGTTACTTAAGTTGGACCTGGACAGATTAAAGGCCTACTGAAAGCCACTACTAGCGACCACGCAGTCTGATAGTTTATATATCAATAACATTGCAACACATGCCAATACGGCCGGGTTAAATTATAAAGTGACATATTAAACTTCCGGTTGAAAACGTCTATGTATGATGACGTATGCGCGTGACGTCAATGGTTGAAACGTAAGTAATTCGGACACCATTGAATCCAATACAAAAAAGCTCTGTTTTCATCGCAAAATTCCACAGTATTCTGGACATCTGTGTTGGTGAATCTTTTGCAATTTGTTTAATGAACAATGAAGACTGCAACGAAGAAAGCTGTAGGTGGGATCGGTGTATTAGCGGCTGGCTACAGCAACACAACCAGGAGGACTTTGACTTGGATAGCAGACGCGCTATCCGACGCTAGCCGCCGACCGCATGGAGGATCGGGTGAAGTCCTTTGTCGCGCCGTCGATCGCTGGAACGCAGGTGAGCACGGGTGTTGATGAGCAGATGAGGGCTGGCGTAGGTGGATCGCTAATGTTTCTATCATAGCTCTGACGGGGTCCCGTAGCTAAGTTAGCTTCAATGGCGTTGTTAGCAACAGCATTGCTAGGCTTCGACAGGCGGCACAGCATTAACCGTGTGGTTACAGGTCCAGTGTTTGGTTCGGTGTCTCCTGATAGTAGTATTGTTGATCTGCTGTCTATCCTTCCAGTCAGGGGCTTATTTCTTTTGTTTCTATCTGCAGTTAAGCACGATGCTATCACGTTAGCTCCGTAGCTAAAGTGCTTCGCCGATGTATTGTCGTGGAGATAAAAGTCACTGTGAATGTCCATTTCGCGTTCTCGACTCTCATTTTCAAGAGGATATAGTATCCGAGGTGGTTTAAAATACAAATCCGTGATCCACAATAGAAAAAGGAGAAAGTGTGGAATCCAATGAACCCTTGTACCTAAGTTACGGTCAGAGCGAAAATAGATACGTCCTGCACTGCCTCTCTAGTCCTTCACTCTCACGTTCCTCATCCACGAATCTTTCATCCTGGCTCAAATTAATGGGGTAATCGTCGCTTTCTCGGTCCGAATCGCTCTCGCTGCTGGTGTAAACAATGGGGAAATGTGAGGAGCCTTTCAACCTGTGACGTCACGCTACTTCAGGGACAGGCAAGGCTTATTTTATCAGCGACCAAAAGTTGCGAACTTTATCGTCGATGTTCTCTACTAAATCCTTTCAGCAAAAATATGGCAATATCGCGAAATGATCAAGTATGACACATAGAATGGATCTGCTATCCCCGTTTAAATAACAATTTTTATTTCAGTAGGCCTTTAAGGACAGTTACTAAAAACTAAGGCATGGACAGGAACACATATGGAAATAACTGCAGGAGAATAAAATGTATGTACATTTTTACAAATATAACAAGATCCTTCACCTTAAAGGCCCTTCTAATGCTGACACTTTTTTAATAGGTCTGGACCGAAAATTGATGTCCACAGATAAAAACCCCCCCCCCAAGATAGATGTGGTAATGATTATAGGCTCAGCACATTTTTCATAAGCGTGCTGACGTCACCTACGGAAGATTGAAGGCGCATTTCATATCGCCTAACATCTTCATTCCCCGTTCGCGCACAGCATTGGATGCAATTATCCAATATGTCTGCCGGATGCATTCTTGCAGGTTGTAGCAATGTAACTAAAGAAGTGGTCTGCCTGCGTCAGAATCAGAATCAGAAATATTTTAATAATCTCAAATAGCTGCCCCCATCAAGTAAAATAAATAGTAAAAAAATAAAAAATAAAAACTAGAACAGCCTAATACAGTGTTCCCCAACCCTTTTTTCCCACCAGGGACCGGTTTAATGTATGCATTATTTTCACGGACCGGCTTTCTACGTGTAAATTAGCCTTTGCCCACAATCTGGCACATTAAAATGTTATATATCCATTGATGTGCATTGTCCCATTACAACTACAATGGAGTTGTAATATACATCTAATAACAGGCTTATTGGTGTGTTTAGTGGGACAGGCGAAAGTTAAGTCTGAGAAAATGTGGTAGTTTATAAATGAATTGTCATGATCCGTGGTCCGGATCATGTTGTTTGTTTTCTGTTAGTTTTGGACTCCTTTAGTTCCTGTTTGTGCACCTCTGAGTTTGTTTTGGTTGCCATGGTTGCTCATTGTGTTCACCTGTATCTGATTAGTGTTCGCCTGCTACCCGAGCACTAATCAGAGGCATTATTTAAGCCTGCCTTGGCCGGTCAGTCGGCCTGGCGTCATTGTTTGCTGTATGCAGCAGTCACGTAAGTTTTGTTTGTTCATGCCACAGCTAGTAAGTTTTCCTTGCCATAGTCTATGCCAGTGGTTCTTAACCTGGGTTCGATCGAACCCGAGGGGTTCGGTGAGTCGGGCTCAGGGGTTCGGCGGAGGTCAAGACACACCCGACTCATCGTGTAAATAAAAATTTCTCCCTATCGGCGTATTACGGATACGGCAACAGCATAAGTCAGACTGATTTGCAGGTGTGTAATTTGTTGTGAGTTTATGCACTGTGTTGGTTTTGTTGTTTGAACAAGGTGATGTTCATGCACGGATCATTTTGTGCACCAATAATAAAACATGGTAACACTTTAGTATGGGGAACATATTCACCATTAATTAGTTGCTTATTAACATGCAAATTAGTAACATATTGGCTCTTAACTAGTCATTATTAAGTACTTATTAATGCCTTATTCAGCATGGCCTTATTATAACCCTAACCCTCTAACCCTGGCCCTAACCCTCTAACCCTAACCCTAACCAAAAAACTTTAAATTAAGTCTTTGTTAGAATATGTTCGCCATACTAAAGTGTTACCAAAAACATATAACTTTGTCTTGAATTTGAAAAAATACAACATTTTATTTTTCACTAAAGAAGGGTTCGGTGAATGCGCATATGAAACTGGTGGGGTTCGGTACCTCCAACAAGGTTAAGAACCACTGCTCTATGCTAAGTATTTGCTTTAGTTCCAAGTGCGATCAGCGCGTCGTGCCTTCGCCTTGTTTTCCGTTTTTTGTCACTTTTTGAGTTTTGATCATTAAATCATGTTTTTACCTGCATGCCTTGTCCGGAGTAGTCCGCCTGCGTTTCGGGAGAACGAACCCCGCAGGAAGCTGCGAAAACCCCGTTGTGACATTAATTAATGTTTCTGTGCGGCCCGGTAGCAAATGCGTCACGAACCGGTACCGGTGTTTGGAGACCACTGGCCTACTAGCTAGAACTAGCACACATATATCTAAAAAAAGGCTTTTTTTTTTTTTTTTAGAAAAAAGGGTTTTTAAGCCTTTTTTAAAAAGCATCCACAGTCTGTGGTTCCCTCAGGTGGTCAGGGAGAGCGTACCACAGACTGGGAGCGGCGGAGCAGAAAGCCCTTGATAACGAGGCAAAAAACGAATCCCGACTCAAAGTTCCTCTGGCGGCGGACACGAAGAGGACGGCAGTGTCGTACAGTATCACGACGTGATCTGGGGCGATCTCAGGCCTTCTCCGTGACGTGCCACCGTGCACATGGCATTCACGCAGCGAATGGGTGTGTGACGCACGCTCCCTTCCTTTGGCACGAGGCCCGGCGTAACAACTGGGGGCCAAATTCGGCCTGTCAGCGCCATGTGTTCGCTCTCCTCACAGCGCAGCAGTTGATGTCACTCAAACGCCTTCGCCGCGACTTCTCGCCTCCCAGCAATCTCCGCGGGCATCCCGGGCTTAGCGGGTCTGCACTAATGAAGTCAAATGAAGCCCACGCTGCCCGTGTCAACAGCGGCGCTCTCGGGCTGTCACCTCAGACCTCGTACGGAAGAGCCCGGTCTAACTTTGCTTGTGCAGATGTTCCCCCGCATGATACGGGCTTGAACCTCCGTAATAGTTTAGCCACCCAGTTCCAACGTGATGTCCAGAAGCAGGCCAGGTGTGGCCACTGATTAAAGCTCTCAATAATTGGCCGATGAAAACGAAGTGACAGCCATCGTTTCCCGCTGGCCCGCGAGGCTTGAACCCCTTCCTCCTTGACTTTTATGAGGCAATAATTGTTTTCCCTCTAATCTTTTCGGCCGTGTACCTTTTTCCGCTGGCTGTTGCAGATCAAAGCAGACGGGTCTTGTCCGAGATGGAGAGCAGCGGACGAGGTTTTTGCCATAATTGAGGGCAGCTGGCCCAACGTGTGTCACATTACGCCGACGAGGGACCCGCAGAACCCCGTGTGTTTGGCAACCACGACCCAGATCGCAGATCTACAATATGCCATCGGACAGAAACATTCAACGTAGAGAATGTTACGCAGTTAACCAGAAATAATATTAGGCGTGTTTGGAAAAATTCCATCTAACGTAACTGCCAGGTCATTTCTGAGTAACAGTCCAATTAGGGCTGTCATAAAAACACACACGTTGTAAGTCAGGGGTCCTCAAACTGGCTTGTGTACATTGATTGATTGATTGAAACTTTTATTAGTTTGACGTGGTTTGTGGAGCTCCCCCTGGTGTTGTGGTTATGGCGGTCATTTACGTTATGGAAGTAGTTTGACATGTACTTCGGTATCAGGGAGGTGTAGCGGATTTTATAGACTAGGCTCAGTGCAAGTTGTTTTACTCTGTCCTTCACCCTGAGCCAGCCCACTTTGGAGAAGTGGGTAGGAGTGAGGTGGGATCTGGGGTGGAGGTCTAGAAGTAATCTGACTAGCTTGTTCTGGGATGTTTGGAGTTTAGATTTGAGGGTTTTGGAGGTGCTAGGGTACCAGGAGGTGCATGCGTAATCGAAAAAGGGTTGAACGAGAGTTCCGGTTAGAATCTTCATGGTGCTTTTGTTGACCAGAGAGGAGATTCTGTAAAGAAATCTTGTCCGTTGGTTGACTTTTTTGATTACCTTGGTTGCCATTTTATCACAGGAAAGATTAGCCTCTAGAATGGAACCTAGGTAGGTGACCTCATCTTTCCTGGTGATAACAATGTCACCCACTTTTATAGTGAAGTCATTGACTTTCTTAAGGTTGATGTGGGACCCAAACAGGATGGATTCCGTTTTACCCAAGTGTATGGATAGCTTGTTGTCAGCGAGCCAGGTGCAAGTTCTACAGAGCTCAGCACTGAGGATTTTCTCCACCTGTGATTTGTCCTTGTCGGATACCAGCAGGGCAGAGTCATCCGCAAACAAAAACAATTCACAGTCGCATGCTGATGACATGTGGTTTATGTATATTAGGAACAGTAAAGGCCCTAATATACTGCCTTGGGGGACTCCACAGCTTACTGAGAGGGGGTGGGGGGTGGGAGGTGGGGGGGTGAGGGGGGCACGGTGCCGTACACCTCTACCACCTGTTTCCTCCCCTCCAAGTAAGATTGCATCCAGCTCAATGAGGTTTTATCAAATCCGATTGCTCTGAGCTTATCCAACAGTATAGCGTGGTTAACGGTGTCAAAGACCTTCTGAAGGTCCAGCATGACCATGCCGCAGTATTTGCCCGCGTCCACCTCATGTTTGATGTGGTCGCTCAGATAGAGAAGGCATGTGTCGGTGGAGTGGTTAGTTCTAAGGCGGATTGACATTTGTACATGAGTTTTTTAGTGGCAAGGTAACTATCGATCTGTTCATTAACTATTTTTTCCATTACTTTCGAAATGGAACTGAGAATAGAAACAGGTCGGTAGTTGCCAGGTTCTAATTTGCTTCCTTTTTTAAAAAGGGGAGTTACTCTTGCTATATTGAAATCTTTTGGTACTTGGCCTTATTTGATTGAGAGGTTAATTATGTGTGTGATGATTGGGGTAATGGTGGTGGCAGAGTCCCTGAGGAATCTGGAGGGGATATTATCAAGGCCAGTGGCCTTGTTTAGGTGGAGCGCGCTCAATTTTTTGAGCACCTCGTCAGCTGAGACCATTTCTAATTTGAAATCGTTGTTGAATACTCCTAGCTTTCTGTAGAAGGCTTTAATGTGTTCTACACCAAAGCGACCAGAGTGGTGGGACAGCTTGTTGACTAGAGTTGTGGCTATGCTGGTGAAAAAGGTGTTAAGTCTGCTTGCTACCTCCAGTTTGTCTGTAATGACGGAGTCGCCCTCCTTGATGTTGATGTTGGTGAGTCTGGTTTTAAGTTTCTGGCTGCAACCAGGAAGCTGGTTTTTGAGGATTTTCCAGAGCTCACGTGGCTTATTTGTGTTTTCCTCTATTTTGTCGTTAATGTAATTTTTTTAAAAGGATTTAGTCAGGTTGTTTGCCTTATTTCTTAATTTATTGCATTGCTTTTTGAGTGTTGTAAGGAGTGATTTGAGGTTATTATTGGGTTGTTTATCTACTTCGGTTTTGCAATTTTGGTATTCGGAGTATTTTCTGTCTCTGTCTTTTATGGCAGCTAATAGGTCCGGATTCATCCATGGTTCAGAGCGGACTTGATCCTGACTGTTCTCACGGGAGCCATGTCATTTAGTATCGCTAAGAACACTGTTTTAAAGCGATCCCAAGCATCATTGACCAGGTTGCTCATGAGCACAGGGGACCAGTCCCACTCACCTAGTTTTAGGTTGAAATTATCACTGGAGTATGTCTTAAGGGATCTGGATTGAGCTGGTATGTGGCCGTCGGCTTTGGGTTTAGCTATTTTGCGGGTGCAGAAGGGTAGATAGTGGTCGCTAAGACCACAGATCATGACCCTACTATTTTTATGTTAGGCCTGTCTGATGTGAGAATGAGATCTATGGTTGATTGGGTGGAATCACACACCCTTGTGGGTAGTGTTATTAGCTGGGTGAGACAGATGACAAAGCTTGCTGTAAGATTTGAAGACAGGCGCATCTCTGCGTTGAATATCTGTGTTCAGATCTCCAGTTATAATATTCTCCACGTTGTCTACCTCAGCTAAGCACTCCTCAAGAAAACCATAGAAACCACTCTGATTAGGGGGTCTGTATAGAGTCCCTATCAGTACCGGCTTAGCGTTTTTGAATTTGATTTCCGCCCACACAGATTCAAGGGCATTGTGGTTAAGATCAGTGCGAGTTGTGTATTTTATATCCTGGTGATCTTTCTGTGTGGAGTTTGCATGTTCTCCCCGTGACTGCGTGGGTTCCCTCCGGGTACTCCGGCTTCCTACCACCTCCAAAGACATGCACCTGGGGATAGGTTGATTGGCAACACTAAATTGGCCCTAGTGTGTGAATGTGAGTGTGAATGTTGTCTATCTATCTGTGTTGGCCCTGCGATGAGGTGGCGACTTGTCCAGGGTGTACCCCGCCGTCAGCCCGATTGTAGCTGAGAGAGGCTCCAGCGCCCCCCCGCGACTCCGAAGGGAATAAGCGGTAGAAAATGGATGGATGGATGGAATATACATACAAACACCCCCACCATGTTTATTCCTGTTCTTTCTGATAACTGAGTAGTTTTCTATCTCTATCTCTGAGGGGTGTGGTTTGAAGGGGTTGGATCAGACCTGTACCATAATGTATTCCCATACTTTTCGGTACTTTTGTAAATAAAGGGGACCACAAAAAAATTGCATTATTGGCTTTATTTTAACAAAAATATTGTTAAAAAGTACCGGTCGACCGGTACTTTTCAGAGGCGGTATAATACCGAATATGATTCATTAGTATCGCAATACTATACTAATACCGGTATACCGTACAACCCTAGTCTATTTTTTTTTGTGTACGTTCACAAAGAGCTGACCTTGATAAAAAAAAACGCCCATCGTTATCGTGGACCAGTCGGGAGTCAATCTAAATGCACATACTGTATACAGTCAAGACAAGCAAGCAAGCACACACACACACACACACACACACACACACACACACACACACACACACACACACACACACACACACACACACACACACACACACACACACACACACACACACACACACACACACACACACACACACACACACACTACGCTGCCTGCAGCAATCCTGAAGATTCAGACAAAACCCTAAAAGCTCACAATTACACACACAACATGTTGCACAATGAACATTTGCTTATGTGTTGACAACAAACATGTCTAACACAGCTATTTGCTTACTGGCCTTTTTGTCCGGGAACATAATTTACCCTCTCTAAACATTTAAGTGCCACACTGGTGATCCATTGGAGGCCAACAACAATATGAAGCGTCTTCAGGGGAGATTTGAGCTCTTATAACAACATGGAGTCTTGTTTTTATCCCTGATCGCTTCTGCCATTTGTGACCCGTGCTGGCAAAATGAGTCGGAATACGCACAGGCTAATTTTGACCTACAGGCAAATAAGTTAAAATTTTTTATCTTGGTTGAAATTGAGATTTTCACAAAAATGAGTCCACAAAGCCACAATCTAGCGATCCCAATCATCGAAATAGCAAGAAAACGTCTTAAATCACCTTTATTTGAAGGTTTTGTACGAGGTATGTCTTCAGAAATTAGTCCTTTGTGTTAAAATTCCTTGAGAAAATCAAGTGTTTTCAACGCTCACTCGCGGCAATAAGGGGGAATCCCGCTAGCCATATTTGCTATCATTTGCTATCATTTGCTATAGAGCGTTTTCTATTCGGGCTCCAGTACTCTGGAATGCCCTCCCGGTAACAGTTAGAGATGCTACCTCAGTAGAAGCATTTAAGTCCCATCTTAAAACTCATTTGTATAATCTAGCCTTTAAATAGACCCCCCTTTTTTTAGACCAGTTGATCTGCCGTTTCTTTTCTTCTCTCCTCTTCTCCCCTGTCCCTTGCGAGGGGGAGTTGCATAGGTCCGGTGGCCATGGATGAAGTGCTGGCTGTCCAGAGTCGGGACCCCGGGTGGACCACTAGCCTGTGCATCGGTTGGGGACATCTCTGCGCTGCTGACCCGTCTCCGCTCGGGATGGTTTCCTGTTGGCCCCGCTGTGGACTGGACTCCCGCTGATGTGTTGGATCCACTGTGGACTGGACTTTCACAATGTTAAGTCAGACCCACTCGACATCCATTGCTTTCGGTCTCCCCTAGAGGGGGGGGGTTACCCACATATGCGGTCCTCTCCAAGGTTTCTCATAGTCATTCACCGACGTCCCACTGGGGTGAGTTTTTCCTTGCCCGTATGTGGGCTCTGTACCGAGGATGTCGTTGTGGCTTGTACAGCCCTTTGAGACACTTGTGATTTAGGGCTATATAAATAAACATTGATTGATTGATTGATTGTGACGCCAAGTTTACCTACTTTCTAAAAATGAGCATGGAATTCCCGATGACGCCATTCTGAACCAATACAATTCGAGTTTTTAAACCTGTCCCGACGTAAACAAATCCGGCTTGTTGCTAAGCGGTCGCTGTGAGGCGTACCCTCATTGGTTGAATCACCCCGCGCGGTGCATTGTGGTATCATGGCATCGCCCTGATGAAAAACAACACAGTAATTTGAGCGGAATTTCATGTGAAAAAAGGTGATTTTCGAACATTTAATTATTATTTTTGTGGATAAGTTAGACTGTTTTACATTCCGTAATGGATTTGGAAGGTGGAGAGGGTACGCAGGCGGTTGCAAGTGCGCTAAATTCACTGCAGTCGGCGAATCTTCTTAGTGCTGCTGGTCAGGAATATTACGGACAGGCACCCCCTACCCTGTAAATCGGGCTTAAAACTGACCGGTGAACAAAAAAACTGTGACATAACAGTGTTGACATTTTTGTACATACCATATTTCCTTGAATTGCCGCCGGGAATATAGTATTCGCCTGCCTAGAATTACAGCCGGGTCAAACTCGTTTCGCAAAATAATTAGCGCATGCTTGGCACTTCCGCCGGGTCAAATATGAGTCATTAAATGACTTCCGCCTCCTGGTGGTAGAGGGCGCTAGTGATCCTTCTTGCGACTGCTGGTACTGCAGAAGAAGACAACACGCAGCAAGAGTGAGCAGCCATTGTTTGCTTGCACTTTTACCATGGAGGATTACATATCTAAAATAAAACATTTTTCTAAACTGGACATTCAATCGAAGCAGGAGGTAATACTTAAAGGAAGATCTCCATCGAGACAGAGAGACTTTTAAAACTGAAGAAAGATAAGGAAGACTTCTATAGGAGCTGCGCATGGACTCATTTATACCTAAAGGTAAGACCATAATAACGTTTTTTTTATTAAATGTGATTTTCATGATAAGGTAAGTGCCGGAGTGAGAAGAGGTTTTAAAATAATTAGCGCATGCTTGCCAATCCTGCATGCTTTTGGTAAACGCAGGAGTGAGAAGAGGTTTTAAATTAATTAGCGCCCCGGCGGCTATTCAAGGAAATACGGTAACCGTTTTCAATAGAGTTGAATATATATTTTTCCTTTAGACATGGGATTTGACTTTAATTGTACCAATTTTGGTGTTGCTACAAGGACTTTTAAGGTATGGTTGCTATGGAGTTTTGTTTTGGAACATTCTGTTCTGGAACAGTAAACTTTAAGCTGGTTTTTCTCAAAACGGGCCCTCAAACTTGGTCGACTTCAATCGGATGTAACTCGGTCATTTTCTGTCCGATTCCAACAAAGCATATATCATTTTGAAGGTCTTTAGATGGAGAATGTGTAAATAACAATAACTCAGTTTTTAAAATTTCCTCATTGTGACTCATTTTGCCAGCACAGGTCACATTTGTTATGAAGGAGAGGCCAGTGGTCCTGCGTTAGACCGGCCACACCAGGAATATACCAGCCCTGCCAACTCATAACACCAGGAATATACCAGCCCTGCCAACTCATAACACCAGGAATATACCAGCCACACCAGGAATATACCAGCCCTGCCAACTCATAACACTAGGAATATACCAGCCACACCAGGAATATACCAGCCAAACCAGGAATATACCAGCCACACCAGGAATATACCAGCCCTGCCAACTCATAACACCAGGAATATACCAGCCACACCAGGAATATACCAGCCCTGCCAACTCATAACACTAGGAATATAC
>NC_084736.1:81930612-82072264 GCF_033978785.1 Entelurus aequoreus
GAACCCCTAGGATTCCATCGAACCCAGGTTAAGAACCACTGGACTAGACGTATAAGATTTCATGGGATTTAGCGATTAGGAGTGACAGATTGTTTGGTAAACGTAGAGCATGTTCTATATGTTATAGTTATTTGAATGACTCTTACCATAATATGTTACGTTAACATACCAGGCACCTTCTCAATTGGTTATTTATGCCTCATATAACGTACACTTATTCAGCCTGTTGTTCACTATTCTTTATTCATTTGAAATTGCCTTTCAAATGTCTATTCTTGGTGTTGGCTTTTATCAAATACATTTCCCCCAAAAAATAGTCCTGTTGGAACACCCAACTGCACCCAAGACCCAACCTTAATTGGAAATTAACTCAAGACCTAATCTCTTACCTTTGTCATACTGTTCCATTACCTTTGTTCATACTACTGTCACTACTCAACTGCCAAAGAACTGTAGACACCTTAACACGTGAAGTCCCAGAGAAGGGTCAATTGACATTTTTACCTAGAAAACACACAAGAGGGTCATTTGACCCCTAGTCCCCCCTGTGGACACTCCTTTTGTTATGAAAATGTGGCTGTTAGTGGCACACGGCAGGGGGCCACTTGAGCCTGTGTGGGGGAGGGGACCTTACAGCTCAAGCTTTAGTTCTGAGGTAGGTTGTGTGTGTTTTTGCAAGGATCAACAGAATGAAGGGATCAACACTCTGACATTTATTGTTAAAAAAAATACAAAACAAAACATATTTACAAAGAATGAAAAAGCAACTGTTTTCCCAGTTTTGGTGTGGAGGGTTGTTGCAGAAGCAATTGTTATTTTTGTGTGCCAAAAATAGTTTAAAAAAAAAAATTTACAAAGAAAAAAGCATATTTACAAAGAATGAAAAACCATGTCCATGTAAACGTGACTGACATACATTTGAGCAGTCACTCACAATCCTGGCACTGCCATTGCTCCTTTCGGCATTTCCCACATGTATAATTTTTCTGTCTACCTAGACAAACTGCCCCTAACAGCCTCATTACCATAACAAAATGAGTGATTAGTGTATTCGGGAAAAGCGTCGGGCCAAATGACCCCTCTCTGGGTCTTCTAGGTAGACAGAAAAATGCTGGGACTTCTAGTGTTAATATGTGTTGCTTCCTATACTGTATATACTGTATACACTGTTATACTATTTGATATTGCACTGGTACTGTATTTGACTACTGTACTTCTACTTGTACTGATACTTCTACCATAACTACTGTGACTTATTGTGCAACTTATTGTCTTGTAATTAATGTACATCAGAGCTATCCAAATGTTGGTATTTTTTGTATTTAGTGTATTAGATTCTGCAACTAGTGTTTGGATCCCATCCATCCATCCATCCATCTTCTTCCGCTTTCCGAGGTCGGGTCGCGGGGGCAGCAGCTTAAGCAGAGAAGCCCAGACTTCCCTCTCCCCAGCCACTTCGTCCAGCTCCTCCCGGGGGATCCCGAGGCGTTCCCAGGCCAGCCGGGAGACATAGTCTTCCCAACGTGTCCTGGGTCTTCCCCGTGGCCTCCTACCGGTTGGACGTGCCCTAAACACCTCCCTAGGGAGGCGTTCGGGTGGCATCCTGACCAGATGCCCGAACCACCTCATCTGGCTCCTCTCGATGTGGAGGAGCAGCGGCTTTACTTTGAGCTCCCCCCGGATGGCAGAGCTTCTCACCCTATCTCTAAGGGAGAGCCCCGCCACCCGGCGGAGGAAACTCATTTCGGCCGCTCTCGAACTCCTCCACTTGGGGCAGGGTCTCCTCCGCAACGCGGAGATGGCACTCCACCATTTTCCGGGTGAGAACCATGGATTCGGACTTGGAGGTGCTGATTTTCATCCCAGTCGCTTCACACTCAGCTGCGAACCGATCCAGCGAGAGCTGAAGATCCTGGCCGGATGAAGCCATCAGGACCACATCATTTGCAAAAAGCAGAGACCTAATCCTGCAGCCACCAAACCAGATCCCCTCAACGCCTTGACTGCGCCTAGAAATTCTGTCCATAAAAGTTATGAACAGAATCGGTGACAAAGGGCAGCCTTGGCGGAGTCCAACTCTCACTGGAAATGTGTCCGACTTACTGCCGGCAATGCGGACCAAACTCTGGCACTGATCATACAGGGAGCGGACCGCCACAATCAGACAGTCCGATACCCCATACTCTCTGAGCACTCCCCACAGGACTTCCCGAGGGACACGGTCGAATGCCTTCTCCAAGTCCACAAAACACATGTAGACTGGTTGGGCAAACTCCCATGCACCCTCAAGGACCCTGCCGAGAGTATAGAGCTGGTCCACAGTTCCACGACCAGGACGAAAACCACACTGTTCCTCCTGAATCCGAGGTTCGACTATCCGGCGTAGCCTCCTCTCCAGCACACCTGAATAGACCTTACCGGGAAGGCTGAGGAGTGTGATCCTGTTTGGATCCCACTGTACGCAATATCTGAAGAGCATGGACAAAAGCATTTCACTGCGGTGTACTCTGCATGTGACCAATAAAACCCTTGAACCTTGAACCTCCGGGCTGATGATTTTAGCTTGTCCTGAAGAATTTGGAGGTAATCCTCCTTTTTCATTGTCCCATTTACCCTGTATAAAGCAGCAGTTCCATTGGCAGCCAAACAGGCCCAGAGCATAATACTACCACCACCGTGCTTGACGGTAGGTGTGGTGGTCTTGGGATTAAAGGCCTCACCTTTTTCTCCTCCAAACATATTGCTGGGTATTGTGGCTAAACAGCTCCATTTTTGTTTCATCTGACCACAGAACTTTCCTCCAGAAGGTCTTATCATTGTCCATGTGATGCGACCGTACCAACCTTTACGAGAGCTAAGAACCAACCAGGCTATTCTGTGGCACATACTTGATGTTGTCCCCGTGCCGCGTCATGACATGCACCACTCATGACAAGCCGTCTCTGCCGATGTCAGTTGGCTGCTTTGTCCACCGGCCGGCCCTGCAGAATCTCTAAAGTCTTCCTCTGTCTCTTTTTCCCCAACATGGACTCAGGCTGGGTTTCACCGCTGAGCGTTCCCTTAGAGCAGCGGTCAACAACCCGAAACAATGAAAGAGCCATATTGGACCAAAAATACAAAAAAGTAATCTGTCTGGAGCCGCAAAAAATGAAAAGCCGTATTTAAGTGTTATAATGAAGACAACACATGACATAAGTGTCTATACTAGCCTACTATCAACATGACTATGTGTCGCAAGCTGTAATGACAGAAATGTTGAAATGTAATATTTACTCTACACATTTTTACAACATTATAAACCATTAGTAAATCAGAGGCTACTCAGAAGGTGAGATAACTCCTGGAAATTACTGGCTTTTAATGGCCAAAGGTATAGATGTGTGTGTCCTAGTTAAGGCTGTCTTCTTTTAATAGATTTATTACTATCTTTGGCAAGCTAGGTAATGTTTGCTGTGGTCTGGAACAACACGGCACTCAAACAACTATCTGAAATGCCGCCAATATTACGTACAGATAATGTGTCATGAGACCCATCCATCCATCTCTTTTTCTACCGCTTGTCCCTTTCGGGGTCGCAGGCTGCATTCGGGCGGAAGGCGGGGTACACCCTGGACAAGTCGTCACCTCATCGCAATACACGGAGGACATAAGTAAAGGAAATTATCTCAAATATACCTACAAATGAGGTATAATGGTGCAATATGTACATACAGCTAGCCTAGATAGCATGTTAGCATTGATTAGCTTGCAGTCATGCACTGACCAAATATGCCTGATTAGCACTTCAAGTCAATAACATCAACAAAGCGCACCTTTGTGGATTCACCCACAGTATAAAACTTTTGGTGGACAAAATGAGACAAAGGAATGGAAGATTTTGCATGATGATCTAGCCTAGATAGCATGTTAGCATTGATTAGCTTGCAGTCATGCACTGACCAAATATGCCTGATTAGCACTCCACACAAGTCAATAACATCAACAAAGCGCACCTTTGTGGATTCACGCACAGTATAAAACTTTTGGTGGACAAAGTGAGACAAAGAAGGAGTGGAAGATTTCGCATGTAAACAAACTGTTGCGTCGCAGTCCACACTGTGGTGAGTTCAAGAACCGCCGAAATTAGTAGGACAAAACGATGTTCACCGAATCAGTGAAGCATACACACAAACATATTAAACTATCTGAAATGCAGCCAATATTACGTACAGATAATGTGTCATGAGACCCATCCATCCATCCATTTTTCTACCGCTTGTCCCTTTTGGGGTCGCGGGCTGCATTTGGGCGGAAGGCGGGGTACACCCTGGACAAGTCGCCACCTCATCGCAATACACGGAGGACATAAGTAAAGGAAATGAGCTCAAATATACCTACAAGTGAGGCATAATGATGCAATATGTACATACAGCCCAGGCTAGATAGCATGTTAGCATTGATTAGCTTGCAGTCATGCACTGACCAAATATGCCTGATTAGCACTCCACACAAGTCAATAACATCAACAAAGCGCACCTTTGTGGATTCACGCACAGTATAAAACTTTTGGCGGACAAAGTGAGACAAAGAAGGAGTGGAAGATTTCACATGTAAACAAACTGTTGCGTCACAGTCCACACTGTGGTGAGTTCAAGAACCGGCGAAATTAGTAGGACAAAACGATGTTCACCGAATCAGTGAAGCATACACACAAACATATTAAACTATCTGAAATGCAGCCAATATTACGTACAGATAATGTGTCATGAAACCATTTTTCTACAACTTGTCTCTTTCGGGGTCGCGGGGGGTGCTGGAGCCTATCTCAGCTGCATTTGGGTGGAAGGCCAGGTACACCCTGGACAAGTAGCCACTTCATCGCAATACACGGAGAACATTAGTAAAGGAAATGAGCTCAAATATACCTACAAATGAGGCATAATGATGCAATATGTACATACAGCTAGCCTAGATAGCATGTTAGCATTGACCAAACATGGCTTGATTAGCACTCCAACAAGTCAATAACAACAACAAAGCGCACCTTTGTGCATTCACGCACAGTATAAAACGTTTGGTGGACAAAGTGAGACAAAGAAGGAGTGGAAGATTTTACATGTAAACAAACTGTTGCCGCTATGGTGAGTTCAAGAACCGCCGAAATTAGTAGGACAAAACGTTTATCACCGAATCAGTGAAGCATACACACAAACATATTAAACTATCTGAAATGCCGCCAATATTACGTACAGATAATGTGTCATGAGACCCATCCATCCATCTATTTTTCTACCGCTTGTCCCTTTCGGGATCGCGGGCTGCATTCGGGCGGACAAGACCCTGGACAAGTCACCACCTCATTGCAATACACAGAGGACATAAGTAAAGGAAATTATCTCAAATATACCTACAAATGAGGCATAATGATGCCATATGTACATACAGCCCAGCATTGGCGTTGTTAGGCCTATTTTAGGGGGGCTCAAGCCCCCCTAAAATGTTCTTAAGCCCCCCTAAATAATTTGGTGTTTTTTTTTACAAATACATGCCGACATATTCATTATAAAGTGGTCCGGATATGAGTTTAAATAAATAATCATATAACCTGTCATTATTCACTCAGTTTCCCCTCACTTCATAGCGTAAGGTAGAGAGCCCCTTTAGTGTGTCGCTATCCAATCCATTCCACATGTTCATATAGAAAATGCCCACATCACTCAAAATCCAGTCCGCATTTTCTCTGCGACCTTGCTTGCGGTCCTTGGACTTGTTCGTATAGAAAATGCCCACATCACTCAAAATCCAGTCCGCATTTTCTCTGCGACCTTGCTTGCGGTCCTGCAGGTGTACGAAGCACATTAGCACACAGCACTGCAGAACAAGAACCTTGTGTCTGCAATTGTAAATAATTTAGTTTTTAAGTTTTGTGTTTCTTGTAGAATTTATATAAAGTAATATACATTAGCCTATTGTTAAAATAATGAAAAAAAAC
This sequence comes from Entelurus aequoreus, assembly GCF_033978785.1. Classification (NCBI taxonomy): domain Eukaryota; kingdom Metazoa; phylum Chordata; class Actinopteri; order Syngnathiformes; family Syngnathidae; genus Entelurus; species Entelurus aequoreus. Next base: position 81,936,584 of record NC_084736.1, read on the forward strand.
ATCATTACATATATTTGTTTTATTGTAGTTACATTAATAGCTGTTGTATTATTATAGGATGGCTTGTTAAACATTTCATAGGATTTTCAGAGGGAGGAAAAACCAAGACATTTAATATAAAATGTAAAATGAATAAATATATAAAAAGAAAAAAAATGGTTAAAAGCCATCGTCCCGGGGAGCATTTCATTTCTTCCCGTGCATTTTTTTTACCATCCCCGGGATGACAGGACTACGTTAATCTCAAACCCTGGAAGTTACATTTTATTGTTTGCATTATTTGTTTCAGCATTGCACTTTGAAGATGGTCCCTCAGCTCTTTGACAGCTTTGGCTCTTTTTCAGATCAGCAGACTAAGTCTTTCTTATTTACAGTATATATAAAGGTTTCTCATTTCTATTCAGACTTCCATATATATTTAATTTCCTTACCGGCTTGCCATAATATATATATATATATATATATATATATATATATATATATATATATATATATATATATATATATATATATATATATATATATATATATATATATATATATATATATATATATATATATATATATATATATAAATATATTATATACAAGCCAAATTATCCCGATCCAGATATTACTTTAATTCAAGTAATTAAGTAATATTTCCAGGGCTTGAATTTACAACCATTTTAGTCACATACAGTATGTGCCCAAAATGTAATCTGTGCAACTTCAAAATATTTGGGAAAAAACACTTATAGTATTGTGAGCTAAAGTTGTGGCATTAGCCTCAATGTTGTGAATGAATAACATAGAGGCTAATGCCACCACTTTCATTGTGTTTCAGTGTATCTTGAAGGATCATGCAAGTCATTATTTCTTGTTGATGCTGGAAACAAAATGTCACTGTGCAAACCCATGTTTGTTGTTGTACTGAACACAGGTTGAAAATAAACAGATTGAAATAATAATAATAACAATGATTCATTTCTAAGTCTCTGTTAGCCGTTTGTGAAGTTTTGTGCTCGTGCGCTACGTTCGCTCGCATCCTGTGCATCTCCTGGGGGCTAAGCCCCCCCTGTCCTTAAAAGCTAGTGACGCCCCTGCAGCCCAGCCTAGATAGCTTGTTAGCATTGATTAGCTTGCAGTCATGCACTGACCAAATATGCCTGATTAGCACTCCACACAAGTCCATAACATCAACAAAGCGCACCTTTGTGGATTCACGCACAGTATAAAACATTTGGTGGACAAAATGAGACAAAGAAGGAGTGGAAGATTTTGCATGTAAACAAACTGTTGCCGCTATGGTGAGTTCAAGAACCGCCGAAATTAGTAGGACAAAACGATTATCACCGAATCAGTGAAGCATACACACAAACATACTAAACAGTGGTAGTTCTAACCATTGGGAAGGTTTGTGTCCTCAAACAAAAAACATACTAAAAGAAAACAATTATTAATATTTTCAATCTTTTTATTTAAAAATGCCACTAGAGCGGCACTAAAAGCCTTAGAGTCACACACCACTATTTGTGCACCATTGGGTGCAGCCATTTGTATGTTCTGCACAAACAAATCCATACATCGTCATTGTTCAGTGTACACTTGCACTGCAAAAAGTGAAATGTAAGTAAGATGAAACATCTCAAATAAGGGTGATATTTGCTTCTTTTCTGTCTGATAAAATAAATCTTCTCACTAAGCAGATTTTATGTTAGAGTGTTTTACTTGTTTTAAGTGTTTTGGTCCTAAATGATGTCAGTAAGATATTACAGCTTGTTGCTGAGATTTGATGACCAATATCAGGGGTCACCAACGCGGTGCCCGCGGGCACCAGGTAGCCCGTAAGGACCAGATGAGTAGCCCGCCGGCCTGTTCTAAAAATAGCTCAAATAGCAGCACTTACCAGTGAGCTGCCTCTATTTTTTAAATTGTATTTATTTACTAGCAAGCTGGTCTCGCTTTGCCCGACATTTTTAATTCTAAGAGACAAAACTCAAATATAATTTGAAAATCCAAGAAAATATTTTAAAGACTTGGTCTTTACTTGTTTAAATCAATTCATAATGTTTTTTAACTTTGCTTCTTATAACCTTCAGAAAGACAATTTTAGAGAAAAAATACAACCTTAAAAATGATTTTAGGATTTTTAAACACATATACCTTTTTACCTTTTAAATTCCTTCTTCTTCTTTCCTTACAATTTAAATCAATGTTCAAGTAAAGTTATTGTTTTTATTGTAAAGAATAATAAATACATTTTAATTTAATTTTTCATTTTAGCTTCTGTTTTTTCGACGAAGAATATTTGTGAAATATTTCTTCAAACTTATTATGATTAAAATTCAAAAAAAATATTCTGGCAAATCTAAAAAATCTGTAGAATCAAATTTAAATCTTATTTGAAAGTCTTTTGAATTTATTTTAAAATTTTTGTTCTGGAAAATCTAGAAGAAATAATGATTTGTCTTTGTTAGAAATATAGCTTGGTCCAATTTGTTATATATTCTAACAAAGTGCAGATTGGATTTTAACCTATTTAAAACATGTCATCAAAATCCTAAAATTAATCTTAAACAGGAAAAATTACTAATGACGTTCCATAAATTCTTTTTTTAATTTTTTCAAAAAGATTCGAATTAGATAGTTTTTCTCTCCTTTTTTTCGGTTGAATTTTGAATTTTAAAGAGTCGAAATTGAAGATGAACTATGTTTCAAAATTTAATTGTCATTTTTTTTTCGTGTTTTCTCCTCTTTTAAACCGTTCAATTGAGTGTAAATATCATTAAATATTAATAATAACATAGAGTTAAAGGTAAATTGAGCAAATTGGCTATTTCTGGCAATTTATTTAAGTGTGTATCAAACTGGTAGCCCTTCGCATTAATCAGTACCCAAGAAGTAGCTCTTGCTTTCAAAAAGGTTGGTGACTGTTGCTTGAAACTAGAATATCAACTGTTGCAAAGCTGTGTCATCAACACTCACAAGTATAAAACTACTTTTTTAAAGTCATCATTTCTTACTTCAAGTATGAAATAAAAAATCATGACTTTGACATAATTGTGTCTCATAATTAAAACAGATGACAGCTAAATGGACTTTGCTGTTTTATTTCCAATGAAACAATAGAAAATAGGTACTCATATAGTAGTACAGTTGGCACAGTACAGTAAACTGACAGTTGATATTTAAACATTTAACATTTCTAACAATTTTGAACAGAAATAGTTCATGCACATTCAGATGAATTCTTCAAAATTACAATTAAAAAAAATTTGTCCGGGGGCCGGGCTGTATATATGCGCACTAATTGACTGAAAGAGCACGCACTTGACGCGATGATGTCATGTTATCCATGGAAAAATGCATTTTCAGACAATATGATTTGCCTGAGCGGCTAGGAGACCCCGAGAGTAACAAGCAGTTGCCATTTAAGTCTCGTCTTAAGGCCCACTTTTATTCTTTGGCTTTTAACACTACGTGAGTTGTGTGGTCCTCTGTCCTCTGTGTTTTTATTTTAATTTATTTTTTAATTTTTTTTAATACATTTTGATTTCTATTTAATGTTTTAATTGTTTTTTCCCTTTAACATCATTTTTAATCATATTTATTTTTATATTGTTTTTATATTGGTTCTATATTTATTTAATTTTTGTTTTTATTCAGTCATTGGTGGAGCTAAGGATAATATTTGATTATTGTTTTTAATATTGTTTTTAATATTGTTGTGCCGCACTTTGGAAACATTTTTTGTTGTTTAAATGTGCTATATAAATAAAGTGGATTGGAATGTTGCCATCCATTAAAAACAATAAAGTAGTTTTTAGTATAAGTTTGCTGGTTTCAAAAAATGAAATATGAAAAGATAATGGCACTAGTATTTACTTCATTTAAGAATATTTTTCAACATATTGAGCAAAAAGGTCTCATAATTTTTTTTTCCTACCAAGAAAAGTGCACTTGTTATTAGTGAGAATATACTTATTTTAAGCTATTTTTGGGTTCTTTGAAGTTAGCTAATTTGACTTGTTTTGGAAAGTCTTGACAAGCCACATTTTCTTGTTCTATTGGCGCATAATTTTGCTTAGTTCAAATAAAATACCCCTCATTTTTGTATTTTTTTTTTCTTGTTTTTGAACACTAAATTTTTGCAGTGTGCATAAAGCAGAACAAATCTACCGCCGACCACCAAACTCACCATTCGCCGCACGAGCCTCGCGCCTCTCGGTGAAAATACTTCATCTTCCACATAACAATAGAATTATTCTTAAACCAATATAAATGCGAGACGGAGTCAGAGAGAAAAAAAAAAAGGCGTGCAAGCAGAATGCCCGAATCAAGAGGAGACAAAAATGACATCGCCGTATTAAGGCCGGTGTTGCCGGTGTCAGTTCTAATTTCTCAGCGCCTGCGGGGAGCGAAATGCAACCAGGCAGCTCGGGTCTCATCTCCTTCCTTCCACCATTTTGAATCGGGACCGGCAAATCCCAAGCTGCGGGGAGAGGAATATTACTGGCAAATTGGTTTTAGATTAAAGGAGGTGGTGAGGCATTCGTGCTTTCTCAGCTCTTTCCCAGGTGCACTTAATCTAATTTCATTAAAGAGATGAGGACGGATGATCACTTGTGTCGAAACATTAAGCCGCCGCATTTTCCCACCCATATAAAAAGTGTCAGAGTTTGACAACCTCCTGGTGGGTGGCCTGTTTGTTAGACGGCATGATAACAATAGAACGTGTGGGATGAATACATGTATCACTCCTACGACATGGCCACGGCCTGGAAGGGCTAGAAACAATAACAACAGACACACAAAGATACTAAATGTGCTAAATAACGTGTGCAAATGATACAATTGTGCATGCTGTTAATGGCCGTGCTGCGGGTGATCTATTAAGACTGTGTGCACAACTGATAACAAGTGCAAAAGTGGTGCAGGATTTTGCATGTACAGTAGAACCTCAATTTCATTTTTAAAATTTTTTGTAGTTTATTATTGGGGCAGCACGGCGGGATAGGGGTTAGTGCTTGTGCCTCACAATACGAAGGTCCTGAGTAGGGATGTCCGATAATATCGGCCTGGCGATATTATCGGCCAATAAACGCGTTAAAATGTAATATCGGAAATTATCGGTATCGGTTTTTTTATTATCTGTATCGTTTTTTTTATTTTTTTTATTTTTATTTTTTTATTAAATCAACATAAAAAACACAAGATACACTTACAATTAGTGCACCAACCCAAAAAAAACTCCCTCCCCCCATTTATTTCTGTTATCAATATTCTGGTTCCTACATTATATATCAATATATATCAATACAGTCTGCAAGGGATACAGTCCGTAAGCACACATGATTGTGCGTGCTGCTGCTCCACTAATAGTACTAACCTTTAACAGTTAATTTTACTCATTTTCATTCATTACTAGTTTCTATGTAACTGTTTTTATATTGTTTTACTTTCTTTTTTATTCAAGAAAATGTTTTTAATTTATTTATCTTATTTTATTATTTTTTTAAAAAAGTACCTTTTCTTCACCATACATGGTTGTCCAAATTAGGCATAATAATGTGTTAATTCCACGACTGCATATATCGGTTGATATCGGTATCGGTAATTAAAGAGTTGGACAATATCGGAATATCGGATATCGGCAAAAAGCCATTATCGGACATCCCTAGTCCTGATAGTCCTCGGGATCTTTCCGTGTGGAGTTTGCATGTTCTCCCCGTGACTGCGTGGGTTCCCTCCGGGCACTCCGGCTTCCTCCCACCTCCAAAGACATGCACCTGGCGATAAGCCCCTCCCACCTCCAAAGACATGCACCTGGCGATAAGCCCCTCCCACCTCCAAAGACATGCACCTGGGGATAGGTTGATTGGCAACACCAAATTGGCCCCTAGTGTGTGAATCCTAGTGTAATTGAATTTGAGAGCACCCAGCATGGACGAATAGAACAGACAAGTCATTGTTTTGTCTGCTCGCGGAAAACCAACATCCTACTCTACGATTTGACTCCCTCGAATGGCCTTGACGCTGTGGAAAGCAGGACCAGGCTGTTCTGAAAAACAACCCTGAGGACACCTCAATGATGGACGCTTTTGACCTCCCTCCCTCCTCAACGACACCTGGAGTCGAACTTTTGCAGATCTGCCTCAGTCTATAAAAAAAACATTACATCATCACACCCAAGACAATTAGGCACCCCCTCCCCCACCCCACGCCTTCACCACCGCTTGTTTCCCCTCGGGGTGATGGTCATAGCAGCGGTCGCCTTCCAGGGTCCCAACTCCCCGCCCCTCTGTTGCGAGTTTGTCGTGATTAAATGTAACGTGTTTATGTGTGCATTGCATGGAGGTTTTTTTCCCACTCCAGACTAGCCCAGTAGGGATGATGTTCGAAACCGGTTCTCCCGGTTGTTCGATAAGAAAAGAACCGTTCGATAAGAAAAGAACGGATTCCATGGACTCGAATCCCTTTTTAAGAAACGGTTCCCGTTATCGAGGCCACTATAGTAAAGAAAAAGAGTTGGTTCTTTATTCGAATCCCTGGGAATGAATCCCGTCCCACAAGAAATGCCCTGTGGGACATCACAGGAAATGACGTAGCTCATGTCATGTTTTTCTGAAAAATCCCACTTAATATACTTTGGGTAACAACAGTCAATATTTTTTTTTTTTTTTTTTTAGGGGGGTTACAGTCAATATTTATTTATTTATTTTATTTTATTTTTTTCTCATAAAATAAAAGTGAGCTTTTGTTAAACCAAATATTGTGTTTTTTTTCCATATACGACAACCTATCTGGACTCGATAAGAGAATAGATAAGGAATCGGTTCAATAAGAAGATTCGATAATGGGCTCAAACTGGATAATTTCTTATCAAACATCATCCCTAGCAATGAGTGACATGTTTTGCCGTGCATGGTCATAGTAGTCCTGTACAGCACGCTCACATATTTTCATGTACATAAAATGTGTGATTGTAAATAATGTTAATGAGATTAATCCATAATAAAATTCCCTTCAAGAAAAAAATACCTTTATTAAAAAAAAAAAAAGCCTATGATTAAAAAATGGTTCATAGTTTTGAAAACCCAGAAAATTAGTTAGAATAATACCGTTATAACCTAAAAAACTGATTGCTCTTCATTAGGGATGATGTTTGATAAGAAATTATCGAGTTTGAACCCATTTTCGAATCCTCTTATCGAACCGATTCGTTATCGATTCTCTTATCGAATACAGATAGGTTGTTGTATATGGAAAAAAAACACAATATTTGGTTTAACAAAAGCTCACTTTTATTTTATAAGAAAAAAATAAAATAAAAAAATAAATAAATATTGACTGTTACCCCCCTAAAAAAATAAAATAAATAAATATTGACTGTTGTTACCCAAAGTATATTAAGTGGGATTTTTCAGAAAAACAAATATATACAGTAACACAAAAACAACCTGTCTCTGTGATCACTATAGGTGTATAAATAATAATATAGTGTTAAATAAAATCAGTCCCTTGGGCACAAAACTGAAAATAATACAGCTCTCCAAAAAGTGCACTTCTGCTGCTATTGGAACATACTAACTACACACAAGCAGACAGCTAACAAACAATCCAAGACGTCTAATAAAGTTCCAAAGCATTAATATTGAGTTACATAAACAAGTTAAACAGTTTACTTACAGACTTATCTTTTGACTGTTACCCCCCCTAAAAAAATAAAATAAATAAATATTGACTGTTGTTACCCAAAGTATATTAAGTGGGATTTTTCAGAAAAAAAAATATATACAGTAACACAAAAACAACCTGTCTCTGTGATCACTATAGGTGTATAAATAATAATATAGTGTTAAATAGAATCAGTCCCTTGGGCACAAAACTGAAAATAATACAGCTGCTATTGGAACATACTAAGTACACACACAAGCAGACAGCTAACAAACAATCCAAGACGTCTAATAAAGTTCCAAAGCATTAATATTGAGTTACATAAACAAGTTAAACAGTTTACTTACAGACTTATCTTTTGACTGTTACCCCCCTAAAAAAATAAAATAAGTAAATATTGACAGTTGTTACCCAAAGTATATTAAGTGGGATTTTTCAGAAAAACAAATATATACAGTAACACAAAAACAACCTGTCTCTGTGATCACTATAGGTGAATAGCCATGCCTTGAGGCCTTTTTTCCGGTCCATTATTTTTGCTGCTTGTGTGACATCACAGGAAATGACGTAGCTCAGTCTAATGACTGAGCTACGTCATTTCCTGTGATCAGTCATTAGCTCAGTCTAATGACTGAGCTACGTCATTTAATAATAATAATAATACCTGGGATTTATATAGCGCTTTTCTAAGTACCCAAAGTCGCTTTACATGTTAAAAACCCATCATTCATTCACACCTGGTGGTGGTAAGCTACTTTCGTAGCCACAGCTGCCCTGGGGTAGACTGACGGAAGCGTGGCTGCCAATTTGCGCCTACGGCCCCTCCGACCACCACCTATCATTCATTCAACATTCATTCACCGGTGTGAGTGGCACCGGGGGCAAGGGTGAAGTGTCCTGCCCAAGGACACAACGGAATGGTAAGAGGCGGGGAGCGAACCTGCAACCCTCAGGTTTCTGACACGGGCGCTCTACCCACTACGCCACGCCGCCATTTCCTGTGATGTCCCACAGGGCATTTCTTGTGGGACGGGATTCATTCCCAGGGATTCGAATAAAGAACCAACTCGTTTTCTTTACTACAGTGGCCTCGATAACGGGAACCGGTTCTTAAAAAGGGATTTGAGTCAATGGAATCGGTTCTTTTCTTATCGAACAACCGGGAGAACCGGTTCCGAACATCATCCCTACTCTTCCTAAAATATACTCCAAAATGTAACCCAACCCTCACAACTCATAAATTGGGTTAATAAAATAACCCAGCATGTTTTAGTGTGTGGACTGAAAGCGACTCGTAGTGGTCTGTAATAGCTAGAGGAGAATACTATTATTATATAGCTCATGAAGTCATTACTTGTGAGGGTTTTTGGGGAATAGATCGATCAATAAAGCTACGACTCTTGTCATCCAGCAACGGTGCGGAAAGCGTTGCTTTGTTGGCTTTATTAAAGACAAATATAGCGGGCACTTCAGGCGTAGCGTATGTGAACAAAGGAAAAACATATCTGGATAAAGGTTAAAGCAGCGCTGACCTTTTCATTCCCTCAGAAACAGATATTACTACAATAAATATAAGAAACATGACCTATTCAGGGATAATTCCCGTGGAAAGAACATGGCTGAAAATGAATACAGAATTGGACGGAAGACGTTTGGCTGCTTCGCCAAGAGAAGTGCCAGCTTCTACCCAATCCTTCCAATGGAAACTAAGCCTGCGTTCTGTCTGTGAGTCTCAACCCGAACATTCACACAGTCAGCTCTTCACACATTAACTTCATTAGACTGCGGCTTCCAGGTGTTTCCCAGCGGGGGTAATCAGTTACACTGTATTTGAATAAAACCGATGAGACGTTGCCACAGCAAAGTCGGCGAGGATCTGCGCACCGGGCCAAGACGAGCGTGAGAGAATTAGATGAGTGAGCTTCCAAAAAACGCTCACTTGTGCTTTTGACCGCGGTAGCTTGGTGTTAAAGGCCTACTGAAATGACATTTTTTAAATTTAAACGGGGATAGCAGATCCATTCTATGTGTCATACTTGATCATTTCGCGATATTGCCATATTTTTGCTGAAAGGATTTAGTAGAGAACATCGACGATAAAGTTCGCAACTTTACATATTGATATGCTAAAGTTAAAGTACCCATGATTGCCACACACACACACTAGGTGTGGCGAAATTATTCATTTTTGGTGATTTAACCCCCAATTCCAAGCCTTGATGCTCAGTGCCAAGCAGGGAGGTAATGGCTCCCATTTTTATAGTCTTTGGTATGACTCGGCCGGGATTTGAACTCACGACCTACCCATCTCAGGGCGGACACTAACCACTAGGCCACTGAGCAGGCCTTGAGAAGAGTTGTTGTACATTCTAGGGTAGCAGGTTATAGTTTGCTTTGTACATCATTTTAGCTGTTTGCAAAATGTTTTATTCAATAAATAAACGGTTGGAATGTTTTCAAAAACCAACTTTATGTTTTATTCTAACTGACCATTTTTGTAACACGGTATATAACATCAGTGTATGGTTGACACTACAGTACCCTATTTTACGGACCATAGGGCACACCGGATTATAAGGCGCACTGCCGATGAATTGTCAATCTTTTTTCATATATAAGGCGCACTGGATTATAAGGCGCTTTAAAGAAGTTATATTATTATTATTTATTTCTAAATTGAAAACACTTCCTTGTGGTCTACATCAGTGGTCCCCAACCACCGGGCCGCGGACCGATTGGTACCAGGCCGCACAAGAATTAAAAAAAAAAAATAAAAAAAAAAAAAATAAAAAAAATAAATTAATGAAATCAACATAAAAAACACAATATATACATTCTATATCAATATAGATCAATACAGCCTGCAGGGATACAGTCCGTAAGCACACATGATTGTATTTATTTATGTAAAAAAAAAAAAAAAAAAAAAAAAAAAAAAAATTAAATACACCCCCCCCCACCCGTCCGTGGGACAAATTTTCAAGCGTTGACCGGTCCGCAGCTACAAAAAGGTTGGGGACCACTGGTCTACATAACATGTAATGGTGGTTTTTTACTCAAAATGTTGCAAAGATCAGTGGTCCCCAACCATCGATTGGTACCAGGCCGCACAAGAAATTAAAAAATAAAATAAAATAAAAATAAAAATATTTTTTTTAATTAAATCAACATAAAAAACACAATATATACATTCTATATCAATATAGATCAATACAGCCTGCAGGGATACAGTCCGTAAGCACACCTGATTGTATTTCTTTATTAAAAAAAACAAAAACAAAACAAAAAAAAAGCTTCTAGGTCGGCAAGCAAAACCAGAATTATTCTGGACATTATAAGGCGCACTGTTGAGTTTTGAGGGGAAAAACATTATTTTAAGTGCGCCTTATATTCAGAAAAATACGGAAATTAGATCGATATTCTTTGTTCTCACAAAATCGTGTTGTCGTTTCTGTTATTGTTTACAAACACGGCTAATAATACCTATTAGTAGGTTTTGCTTTTGTTTAGATAAGATAGTTTTACACCAGTGACTTCATTATATACTGTTTATGTAGGAAAAAGGAAACAAATATAACAATTCAATAGTAATTGATATTGTTACGCCGCTATTCTGTGTTTTTGTCAGATGCTATCGTTTAATAATCCTGAACATTTGAAGCGTAATCCTGCCCCTGTAGCTTCTTGATATTGGATCGATACTCACATTCGTGGTATCGCCCAAAACTAATGTAAAGTATCTAAACAGCAGACAAATAAGTGCTTATTACATTGCATCGGCGTTACAACAGCAAGTACTCAAATATTAACAGTAAATTAGCTAGTAGATTAATACTAGTTTTACACAATAATACAATTCAAAATGCAATGTGTTTTAGCATACGTCAGCAGCTAAATTAGGAACCTTTATACTCTCTACTCAAAATTGACATTAAAGGCCTACTGAAAGCCACTACTACCGACCACACAGTCTGATAGTTTATATATCAATGATGAAATCTTAACATTGCAACACATGCCAATACGGCCGGATTAATTTATAAAGTAACATTTAAAATTTCCCGGGAAATATCTGGCTGAAACTTCGCGGTATGATGACGTATGCGCGTGACGTAGTCAGTATAACGGAAGTTATGGTACCCCGTAGAATCCTATACAAAAAGCTCTGTTTTCATTTCATAATTCCACAGTATTCTGGACATCTTTTGCAATTTGTTTAATGAACAATGAAGGCTGCAAAGAAGACAGTTGTAGGTGGGATCGGTGTATTAGCAGCGGACTACAGCAACACAACCAGGAGGACTTTGTTGGAGCGCTAGCCGCGCTAGCCGTGCTAGCCGCCGACCTCACCTTGACTTCCTACGTCTCCGGGCCGCCAAACGCATCGGGTGAAGTGTGGAATCCAATGAGCCAGCTTGTACCTAAGTTACGGTCAGAGCGAAAAAAGATACGTCCATCACTGCCTCTCAAGTCCTTCACTGTAACGTTCCTCATCTACGAATCTTTCATCCTCGCTCAAATTAATGGGGTAATCATCACTTTCTCGGTCCAAATCTCTCTCGCTCCATTGTAAACAACGGGGAATTGTGAGGAATACTAGCTCCTGTGACGTCACGCTACTTCCGGTACAGGCAAGGCTTTTTTTAATCAGCGAGCAAAAGTTGCGAACTTTATCGTCGATGTTCTCTACTAAATCCTTTCAGCAAAAATATGGCAATATCGCGAAATGATCAAGTATGACACATAGAATGGATCTGCTATTCCCGTTTAAATAAAAAAAAATAATTTCAGTAGGCCTTTAAAAGTATGTTGTTTTCTTTGTTTTACTGTCCTTAAACCTGTTATTTTTTTTGTTTTTATTTTTGGCATTACCTTGTCAACTTAGAAAACATAATTAATATTAATATCGCATTACTTATAATGCAATGAAATGCTATAAAATCCCCGCCTTGTTCCCCCGTAACCACCGAACCAGCCAATCTAATCGACTTTTGACACAGCTGAGATACTCAAAGCCAAGATAGTCATTTTCTGTCGGTGGAGAGCCAGAAAGTGAAACAGAGTGCGAGTCATCCCTTCCCAATTTGTTCATACACTCTCCTGAAGTGTCATCCTATCTCCATTAGCGCCCACTTTACCGTCCTCACCGACTCCACCATTTTTCACTAGATCCTGTCTTCCGTGCAAATAGCCCAGTGGTCTGTGGTTAACACCTTCACATGTCTGAAGACATCCAGGTTTGATCATTCATACTAAAAAACATTTGAGCCGTCACATAATAAACCATATTCAGTCTCGAAAAAAAGCCCGATCTAATGATTTTGCATTTTTTTAATTAGGTATACCATATTTTCCGGACCATAGGCCGATGAATGGTCTATTTTTGATCTTTTTTCATAAATAAGGCTCACCGGATTACAGGGCGTATTAAAGGAGTCATATTAGTATTATTTTTTTCTAAATGTAAAAGACTTCCTTGTGGTCTACATCAGAGTTTTTCAACCACTAGTGTGCCGTGAGATACAGTCGGGTGTGCCGTGGGAGATTATCTAATTTAATCTATTTGGGTTAAAAATATGTTTTACAAACCAGTAATTATAGTCTGCAAATGGTGTGTTGTTGTTGAGTGTCGGTGCTGTCTAGAGCTCGGCAGAGTAACCGTGTAATACTCTTCCATATCAGTAGGTAGCAGCCGGTAGCTAATTGCTTTGTAGATGTCGGAAAACAGCGGGAGGCAGGGTACAGGTAAAAAGGTGTCTAATGCTTAAAGCAAAAATAAACAAAAGGTGAGTGCCCCTAAGAAAAGGCATTGAAGCTTAGGGAAGGCTATGCAGAACCAAACTAAAACTGAACTGGCTACAAAGTCAACAAAAACAGAATGCTGGACGACAGCAAAGACTTACTGTGGAGCAAAGACGGCGTCCACAATGTACATCTGAACATGACATGACAATTGACAATGTCCCCACAAAGAAGGATAAAAACTACTGAAATATTCTTGATTGCTAAAACAAAGCAGGTGTGGGGACTAGCGGTCAAGGAAGACATGAAACTGCTACAGGAAAATACCAAATAAAGAGAAAAAGCCACCAAAATAGGAAGTAAAACACTACACACAGGAAAACAGCAAAAACAAGTCCAAATAAGTCAGGGTGTGATGTGACAGGTGGTGACAGTGCACCTACTTTGAGACAAGAGCTATAGTGATGCATGCTTGGTTATGCTTTAAAGTCATATCCAACAATTGCGACAATTACTTTTTATTGTTAACCGAGTTTCGTTTTGTAATGATTTCTGCTGGTGGTGTGCCTCCGCATTTTTTCAATGAAACAAATGTGCCTTGGCTCAAAAAAGGTTGAAAAACACTTAACTATTGGGTCAAGGAGCACTAAATTGCGCAACCCAACAGTTGGGTTTGGAATAACCCAACATTGTAGTGAGCATACCTCAGCATTTGTGTTAAATGAAGTCAACCCGATAGTTGGGTTATGAATCAACCAACATTGAGTTAGCATAACTCAACTTTTGGGTTAAATATATTCAACCCGATAGTTGGGTTATGAATCAACCAACATTGAGTTAGCATAACTCAACTTTTGGGTTAAATATATTCAACCCGATGGTTGGGTTATGAATCAACCAACATTGAGTTAGCATAAATCACCTTTTGGGTTAAATAATTCAACCCAATAGTTTGGATGGGAATAACCCAACATTAAGTTATCATAACTCAACATTTTGGTTCAATAATTCAACGCAAAAGTTGGGTTGAAAAAATTGACCCAAAATGTTGAGTTAAAATAACTCAAATAAGGGGCTTCTGAACCAGCAGTTGGGTTAAAATTGGGTTATTTTTCAACCCAACATTTTTTAGTGTGCAATTTCATTGTCGGTTACAGATTTGGTATTTTTTGGTACCGATTCCTAATTGGGTCAGTCCAGGAAAACCGTTAAGATTCCGGACTAATGATTGGCATGTTTTTTACCCAGCTGACCGTCATAATTATGACAGGCTGTGACATTCACATCAAGTGCCGCCACCAGGCACGGGTAGATGACAATCAGCTTGGAATAATCACGGATAAAGAAGCCACACCACACAAAAGTTTGTTACTGTTAGAATAATTATACATAAACGATCACACAACTATTATGCTTAAAGGCACATAACTTGTTATCTTCCACTGCAAGTTAGGAGTTGCCTCGCTGCTGCTGTTTGTGTCTTACAGCCAGCCACAGCCAAGGACGGACATCGAGTACCTCAACGCAGACAAAACAGAGACCGGGCGAAATCACGAGTGTCAGCACATTTCCATTCTGAATAATCACGTATCGTGTCTACATACCCCTACCTTTAGAAGCGGTCTCAGCCATGCTAACTAGGGAACTCCTGAATAAAATGGGGAGCGCGGGGGCTGTACCTCAGAGCGAGGTGGGAGACTGTAACTGAGTGTGCAGCCCTATACGTTACTCTGTTTGATTCCTTGCTTCTTATCCTGTTTAATAGATAGTTTGGTGCTTAAACCTGACAGTTACACAACATTTCTTCCTAGTCCCCGAAGTCACACATATAAGAGTTAGTGTCAGTTTGAAGGGAACGCCACTTAACTCACGACCGCCACTACGACGCGCTTCATCAACCCGACCGTCCTCTAAACGATCCGGTAATCCACAAGCCAGTATTAATCCACTCCAATAAGTGAACCTTTTGTCATTGCTGGTTTACGATCAGACGAGCGTTTTCGGCAGTGCACACACACTGATTACTTACAAGCAGACACAGTGTGTAGACAGAAAAGGGACAACAGACGCATTTTGGCTTAAAAACTAACGATAAAGCTGAAGTTATAACACTGAAACACCCTCGGGAAGAGGTGCTTTAAGACAGTGGTCCCCAACCACCGGGCCGCGGACCGATTGGTACCGGGCCGAACAAGAAATTTAAAAAAAAAAAATAAATAAATAAATAAAATAAAATAAAATTATGAAATCAACATAAAAAACACAATATATACATTATATATCAATACAGTCTGCAGTGATACAGTCCGTAAGAACACAAGATTGTATTTATTTATGTAAAAAAAAAAAAAAAAAAAAAAAAAAAAAAAATTAACCCCCCCCCACCGATCCGTGGGACAAATTTTCAAGCGTTGACCGGTCCGCAGCTACAAAAAGGTTGGGGACCACTGCTTTAAGACATGGCTAGCTAGCTAGCGGCTAAAGTCCAGCCCCAGTCTGCAGCGTTTTAGCAACTTCTAAATCACTAATCCATGGCGACGAATAAAGTATGTTTCTTTACATCGTTTAGTACGTTTATTTACACCATTTACATATAGTACCGATGAATACCGGTATCACTTTGCTGTAGCAAACCGCTAACAGCAAGCTAGCACTCCTGAATGTAAACAAATGGGTGGATCTACACAAACATCGACTGTAACAATACCAAATACAACAGCCGCATCTAGTCGATACGACAATGATTATATCGACTATCACAAAATCTTTTGTCTTTTGTTATTGTTTATAAACTCAGGAAATACATCCCTGGACACAGGAACATTTGATTATGACTAATGTATGACCCTGTGACTACTTGGTATTGGATCCATACCCACATTGGTAGTATTACCCAAAACCTATGTAAAGTATCCAAACAACAGAAGAATAAGCGATTATTACCGTATTTTCCGCACTATAAGGCGCACCGGATTATAAGGCGCACCATCAATGAATGGCCAATTTTAAAACGTTGTTCATATATAAGGCGCACCGCATTATAAGGCGCATAGAATAGACGCTACAGTAGAGGCTGGGGTTACATTATGCATCCCGTAGTTGCGATACTTGTTGTGGCTCAATATTGGTCCATATATAAGGCGCACCGGATTATAAGGCGCACTGTCAGCTTTTGAGAAAATTGGAGGTTTTTAGGTGCACCTTATAGTGCGGAAAATACGGTACATTTTAACAGAAGTGTAGAAGCCGATATAAACACATAGATTGATAAGCTATCTATCCATCTTCTACAGTTTGTCTCGGGATGGTCTCCTGCTGGCCCCACTATGGACTGGACTCTCACTGTTATGTGGATCCACTAGGGACTGTACTTAGAGGGGGGGTGGGGGTGGGGGTGGGGGGTTACCCACATATGCGGTCCTCTCCAAGGTTTCTCATTGTCATTCACATCGACGTCCCTTGTGTGGGCTCTGTGCCGAGGATGTCGTCGTGGCTTGTGCAGCCCTTTGAGACTTTTGTGATTTAGGGCTATATAAATAAGCATTGACTGATTGATATTTTTGACGAAATAATACGATGGGAAACAACACAGCATGATGTCAGCAGCCAAATTAGGAGCCTTTGTAAGTCGTTTACTTACGTACTACTAAGAGAGGACTTGTCTAGTATGTTCACGACGTGTTTTAATGCTAAAATTGTTCTTTGATTGCAATAAAAATAAATTTTTTTATGTTGAAATAAAGACAACGATGACATTTTTTGTGGTCTACTTTAATTTGAAAAGTATCAAAATACATTTAGGTACTGGTACCAAAATATTGGTATCAGGACTACACTAATTGAACCATCTCTTAGAGGCCTACTGAAAGCCACTACTAGCAACCACGTAGTCTGATAGTTTATATATCAATGATGAAATCTTAACATTGCAACACATGCCAATACGGCCGGGTTAACTTATAAAGTGACATTTAAAACTTCCCGGGAAATATCCGGCTGAAACGTCGCGGTATGATGACGTATGCGCGTGACGTAGTCAGTTAAACGGAAGTTATGGTACCCCGTAGAATCCTATACAAAAAGCTCTGTTTTCATTTCATAATTCCACAGTATTCTGGACATCTTTTGCAATTTGTTTAGTGAACAATGAAGGCTGCAAAGAAGACAGTTGTAGGTGGGATCGGTGTATTAGCAGCGGACTACAGCAACACAACCAGGAGGACTTTGTTGGAGCGCTAGCCGCGCTAGCCGCGCTAGCCGCCGACCTCACCTTGACTTCCTACGTCTCCGGGCCGCCAAACGCATCGGGTGAAGTCCTTCGTCCTTCTGCCGATCGCTGGAACGCAGGTGAGCACGGCTGTTGATGAGTAGATGAGGGCTGGCTGGCGTAGGTGGAGAGCTAATGTTTTGAGCATAGCTCTGTGAGCTCCCGTTGCTAAGTTGCTAAGTTAGCTTCAATGGCGTCGTTAGCACAGCATTGTTAACCTTCGCCAGCCTGGAAAGCATTAACCGTGTATTTACATGTCCACGGTTTAATAGTATTGTTGATTTTCTATCTATCCTTCCAGTCAGGGGTTTATTTTTTTGTTTCTATATGCAGTTAAAGCACGATGCTATCACGTTAGCTCGTAGCTAAAGCATTTCGCCGATGTATTGTCGTGGAGATAAAAGGCACTGAATGTCCATTTCGCGTTCTCGACTCTCATTTTCAAGAGGATATAGTATCCGAGGTGGTTTAGAATACAAATCCGTGATCCACAATAGAAAAAGGAGAGTGTGGAATCCAATGAGCCAGCTTGTACCTAAGTTACAGTCAGAGCGAAAAAAGATACGTCCATCACTGCCTCTCAAGTCCTTCACTGTAACGTTCCTCATCTACGAATCTTTCATCCTCGCTCAAATTAATGGGGTAATCGTCACTTTCTCGGTCCGAATCTCTCTCGCTCCATTGTAAACAACGGGGAATTGTGAGGAATACTAGCTCCTGTGACGTCAAGTTGCGAACTTTATTGTCGATTTTCTCTACTAAATCCTTTCAGCAAAAATATGGCAATATCGCGAAATGATCAAGTATGACACATAGAATGGATCTGCTATTCCCGTTTAAATAAAAAAAAATCATTTCAGTAGGCCTTTAGGATTCTCTGGCTCTTTTAGAATGCAATTGCACAACTCCTGATAACAAGAGAAGAACAATTATTTACTGTTAAGTATTACACCCATGTATATTTTTCAGCCAGCATCGAACCCCATAATAATATTGCTCTTGAGCAAATCCAATGAGCAAAGCTGATGGGCTCTGGACAGTGGACTGAGAAATAATTGGTACAGAATTAAACAATCCGGCTGTTGAATGCTTGGCAGCCGTGACCGATTCTTCACAGTATCTTGAACTGCATCCCAGTCCATTTAATAGCAGCTAAACAGAATGGGTGCCAAAAGTCAAATTAAGGCCTGTTTACCAAAACCGATGTGACAACGCACAATAACACTCGAGGCTCACACTGCCCAAGTATTCTCTTCAGATAGCTTCTTTTTTCTGTTCAAGTATAAGGTACACCTAACCACCCTTGGATCTATACTGAGATGCATTAAAAAGAACAGCTTTTACCAGCTTTTTGTTGTAAACATGCCGAGATTAGATGAAAATAAAACTTTATCCCACACGTTCTTGTGTTTTCTTAAACTCCGGCCTCATACAGATCTCCTTACCCTCTTAAAGGCCTACTGAAATGAGATTTTCTTATTTAAACGGGGATTCTATGTGTCATACTTGATCATTTCGCGATATTTGCCCATTCATTTGAACGAGGATGAAAGATTTATGGATGAGGAAAGTGAGAGTGAAGGATTAGAGGGCAGTGGAAGCGATTCAGATAGGGAAGATGCTGTGAGAGGCGGGTGGGACCTGATATTCAGCTGGGAATGACTAAAACAGTAAATAAACACAATAGCCACAACACAACCAGGCTTACACTACCGTTCAAAAGTTTGGGGTCACATTGAAATGTCCTTATTTTTGAAGGAAAAGCACTGTACTTTTCAATGAAGATAACTTTAAACTAGCCTTAACTTTAAAGAAATACACTCTATACATTGCTAATGTGGTAAATGACTATTCTAGCTGCAAATGTCTGCTTTTTGGTGCAATACCTACATAGGTGTATAGAGGCCCATTTCCAGCAACTATCACTCCAGTGTTCTAATGGTACAATGTGTTTGCTCATTGGCTCGGAAGGCTAATTGATGATTAGAAAACCCTTGTGCAATCATGTTCACACATCTGAAAACAGTTTAGCTCGTTACAGAAGCTACAAAACTGACCTTCCTTTGAGCAGATTGAGTTTCTGGAGCATCACATTTGTGGGGTCAATTAAACGCTCAAAATGGCCAGAAAAAGAGAACTTTCATCTGAAACTCGACAGTCTATTCTTGTTCTTAGAAATGAAGGCTATTCCACAAAATTGTTTGGGTGACCCCAAACTTTTGAACGGTAGTGTATATTTAATATGCCACAAATTAATCGCGCATAACAAACACCTCCCCCCTCCCGTCCATATAACCCGCCAATACAAATCAAACACCCGCACAACACACTCAATCCCACAGCCTAAAGTACCGTTCACCTCCGCAAAGTTCATACAGCACATATATTTCCCCAAAGTTACGTACGTGACATGCACAGAGCGGCACGCACGTACGGGCAAGCGATCAAATGTTTGGAAGCCGCAGCTGCGTACTCACGGTAGCGCGTATCCAACTCAAAGTCCTCCTGGTAAGAGTCTCTGTTGTCCCAGTTCCCCACAGGCCAATGGTAAAGCTTGACTGTCATCGTTCGGGAATGTAAACGATGAAACACCGGCTACGACGTAGCCGCTACGTGTTTGTGTTGCTGCAGCCGGCCGCTAATACACCGCTTCCCACCTACAGCTTTCTTCTTTGCTGTCTCCATTGTTCATTAAACAAATTGCAAAAGATTCACCAGCACAGATGTCCAGAATACTGTGGAATTTTGCGATGAAAACAGACGACTTGATAGCTGGCCACAATGGTGTCCCAAAATGGCCGCTACAATCCGTGACGTCACGCGTTATCGTCATCATACCGAGACAATTTCAGCAGGATATTTCGCGGGAAATTTAAAATTGCACTTTACTAATCTAACCCGGCCGTATTGGCATGTGTTGCAATGTTAAGATTTCATCATTGATATATAAACTATCAGACTGCGTGGTCGCTAGTAGTGGCTTTCAGTAGGTCTTTTCAGGTATATTTTCATACAAAAGGCACATTAAAGGGGTTATATTATTATTATTTTTTTTCTAAATGTAAAAGAGTTCCTAGTGGTCTACATAACATGTAATGGTGGTTCTTTGGACAAAATGTTGCATAGATGATGTTTTACACATCATCTTCAAGCAATTTCACTGATATATAAACTATCAGACTGCGTGGTCGCTAGTAGTGGCTTTCAGTAGGCCTTTAACTATCTAGACCAGAGATGCGTAGTTGTATGACACCGCTGGTATGGGAAAAGTTAATAGAAGCCTTCATCGTCTCAACCTTACTTTCCATTCCTTGTTCACCCCCTGCGGTGATGTCAGGTAGCTGCACGGCAACTGACAGACTCGGGTACGTGGCATTGTCACGTCAACGAGCTTGCACCGTTGCTCCTTCCTCGCTTCAACCAGGAGATAAAAGCCTATTGACATGCCGGGGCTACAGTTCATGCAAATTGGGTCTCCTATCAATGTATTATTTATAGGCAACGCTGCAGACGTTTTCCACAGAACTGGGAGCTAAGCTTACAGGAGATTAGGCACGCTATCTCATTCATTTACCAGGGAGTAATTGCTAAACTGTAGAGGAATTAGAAATGTGCGAGGTTTCCCCAGAGGCGCCTCATCGTGTAACCAGGTGGCTGCCGCCAGCCAACCACCACCCAGTCTGTGATAAACAAACACACAGAAGTGTGATTGATTGACTACATCTGCCAAAATGTCAAATGGTTAACGGTTGACAACTAACACTCGATTGGATATTTGCACAACACGCCCACTTCAAGAGCTTCAAGTGCCTGAAGATAACAATAATCGCAGAGCTGGTATCATTTCTACAACTCATATTTTTTTGTGATGTAGTGATTGGAGCACATACTTGTTGGTCCCGAAAAACATTCATGAAGTTTGCTTCTTTTATGAATTTATTATGGGTCTACTGAAAATGTGAGCAAATCTGCTGGGTCAAAAGTATACATACAGAATTGATTAACTACCATGAATTGATTAACGTGGACCCCGACTTAAAGGCCTACTGAAAGCCACTACTAGCGACCACGCAGTCTGATAGTTTTTATATCAATGATGAAATCTTAACATTGCAACACATGCCAATACGGCCGGGTTAACTTATAAAGTGACATTTTAAATTTCCCGGGAAATATCCGGCTGAAACGTCTCGGTATGATGACGTATGCGCGTGACGTAGTCAGTTAAACGGAAGTTATGGTACCCCGTAGAATCCTATACAAAAAGCTCTGTTTTCATTTCATAATTCCACAGTATTCTGGACATCTTTTGCAATTTGTTTAATGAACAATGAAGGCTGCAAAGAAGAAAGTTGTAGGTGGGATCGGTGTATTAGCAGCGGACTACAGCAACACAACCGGAGGACTTTGTTGGAGAGCAGACGCGCTAGCCAGGCGACCTCACCTTGACTTTCTACGTCTCCGGGCCGCCAAACGCATCGGGTGAAGTCCTTCGTCCTTCCGTCGATCGCTGGAACGCAGGTGAGCACGGGTGTTGATGAGCAGATGAAGGCTGGCTGGCGTAGGCGGAGAGCTAATGTTTTTAGCATAGCTCTGTGAGGTCCGGTTGCTAAGTAGGCTTCAATGGCGTCGTTAGCACAGCATTGTTAACCTTCGACAGCCTGGAAAGCATTAACCGTGTATTTACATGTCCACGGTTTAATAGTATTGTTGATATTCTGTCTATCCTTCCAGTCAGGGGTTTATTTTTTTTGTTTCTATATGCAGTTAAAGCACGATGCTATCACGTTAGCTCGTAGCTAAAGCGTTTCGCCGATGTATTGTCGTGGAGATAAAAGGCACTGAATGTCCATTTCGCGTTCTCGACTCTCATTTTCAAGAGGATATAGTATCCCAGGTGGTTTGAAATACGAATCCGCGATCCACAATAGAAAAAGGAGAAAGTGTGGAATCCAATGAGCCAGCTTGTACCTAAGTTACGGTCAGAGCGAAAAAAGATACGTCCTGCACTGCCCTCTAGTCCTTCACTCTCACGTTCCTCATCCACAAATCTTTCATCCTCGCTCAAATGAATGGGGTAATGGTCCGAATCGCTCTAGCTGCGTTGAAAACAATATGAAAATATGAGAGAGTGAACAACTGACAACGTCACGCTACTTCCGGTACAGGCAAGGTTTTTTTTTTATCAGAGACCAAAAGTTGCAAACTTTATCGACGTTGTTCTATACTAAATCCTTTCAGCAAAAATATGGCAATATCGCAAAATGATCAAGTATGACACATAGAATGGATCTGCTATCCCCGTTTAAATAAAAAAAAATCATTTCAGTAGGCCTTTAAATCTACTAATAAAAGTTTCAATTAAAGCAATGTTAATATTTGCTTTTGGTAGCCATCCACAAGCTTCTGACTGAATTTTTGACGACTCCTCTCGACAAAATTGGCGCAGTTCAGCTAAATTTGTTGGTTTTCTAACATGGACTTGTTTCTTCAGCATTGTCCACACCTTTAAGTCAGGATTTTTGTTTCATCTGACATCACATGGACAAAGATAAGACCTTCTGGAGGAAAGTTCTGTGGTCAGATGAAACAAAAATGTAAGATATTCAACATTCTATTGCCAAACAGCTCAATTTTGGTTTCATCGGACCACAGAACTTTCCTCCAGAAGGTCTTATCTTTGTCCATGTGGTGTGAGGTGAAACAAAAAATGGAGCTGTTTGGCCACAATACCCAGCAATATGTTTGGAGGAGAAAAGGTGAGGCCTTTAATCCCAGGAACACCACCATCAAGCATGGTGGTGGTAGTATTATGCTCTGGGCCTGTTTTGCTGCCAATGGAACTGGTGCTCTACAGAGAGTAAATGGGACGATGAAAAAGGAGGATTACCTCCAAATACTTCAGGATAACCTAAAATCATCAGCCCGGAGGTTGGATCTTGGGTGCAGTTGGGTGTTCCAACAGGACAATGACCCCAAACTAGGGTTTTGTAACGGTACGTGTATTTGTATTGAAACATTTCAGTAAGGGGGTTTCGGTTCGGTTCGGAGGTGTACCGAACGAGTTTCCACACGGACATATTAAGTAGCGTAACGCACGTTGTGTAAACAATGCACACCGATGCACAACACACGGCATGCTAGCAGCTAACGGGCTAGGATACACTGACCACACGTCCTCTTTTCACCAGACATGTCCTCTTTTGCGGAGCTGTCCCGTGAAAAAAACGTCCGACCGGAACTCTCTAACAACTAAAGTACCTTGGGTGAATAATGTAAACTCACCACACCGGTATGTTTTAGCACTTTCATGGTGAGTTAACTGACAGATATAAGTAAGAACTTTACACTGCGTTATATTAGAAATGGCAACAGTGGAGGATGAATGTCACATAACAAGAAGGTAAAGAAAAAGAAGAAGCTTATCCACTACGGCGTCGGCACGGATTTATGCAGATCCCAAATACAGATCAGCAGGTACCAGAAGGTATTGTGTGAATGCTTCAAAGCATTCACACAATAATATGGTTTTCTACACCAAAATTAATCTATTTATTCTTCTACTACTTCTTTTTCTTCTCCAGATTTTGGCACGCTCTACCTTCCACATTTTTCACCCGATTCAAACCGTTCCAACTTCAAACTGTTCAGCCTATTCGGGAATCGCGGGCTTTCCCTTGAAAAATTCCCAGATTTCCCCAAATTCCCGGTTTTCCGGGACATTTTTCCCATTCAAAATGAATTACACCATTTTTCAAACTTCCACCATTTCCACATTTTTCAATCGATTCACACCATTCCACCTTCTACACATTCCACCATCTCGGAAATTCAAACTATAATTTTTCCAAGTTCCAAAAAATTCCAGGATTTTTCCAGAATTCCTGGTTTTCCAAAGCCCTATTTCCACCCTTTTTTGTGGCGACTACTCCTTCCACATTTTTCAACACATTTCAACCGTTCCACCGTCAAAACATTCTTCTTAATTAGGACAAAGTTGTTTTTTGAACTGGAAAAATTCCCTGTTTTCCCTAAATTCTAGGAATTCCGTACCATTTCTCAATTCAACATATTACTACTTCAACATTTCTTGACAAATTTTAAAAATTCCAACATCAACTCATTTAGACTATTCGAGTTTTTTTTCACTATTTTCCAAAAAAATCAGCTTTTCCCGAAATTCCCAAATTTGGGGGAAATTCCCTTTGAAATCAATGGGACATTATTCAAAGTTAAACATTATGCCCTCTGGTGTCTGTTGACGTCATCTCCCTTAGTCAAACCACAACACAAACTTCATGAATGTTTTTTGTGACCAACAAGTATGTGCTCCAATCACTCTATCACAAAAAAATAAGAGTTGTAGAAATGATTGGAAACTCAAACATTATGTTCTTTACAAGTGTATGTACACTTTTGACCACAACAGTATATTTAATTCCAGCTGTCTGTGAGTGTGCATCGTCAGTCTATCAACATGGATGTTCTTCTGATGGGTACTGCAGGTATTCTTCCAATGAAGTTTGAGGTAAAGCAAGCGTAACATGGAACAACATGCAGCAAAGGAGCAATATATTTAGATGTAAACCAAACCTCATGCCATTTTCTTGCTTTCCCTTGAAAAATTCCCAGATTTCCCCAAATTCCCGGTTTTCTGGGACATTTTTCCCATTCAAAATGAATTGACCATTTTTCAAACTTCCACCATTTCCACATTTTTCAATCGATTCACACCATTCCACCTTCTACACATTCCACCATCTTGGAAATTCAAACTATAATTTTTACAAGTTCCAAAAAATTCCAGGATTTTTCCAGAATTCCTGGTTTTACAAAGCCCTATTTCCACCCTTTTTTGTGGCGACTACTCCTTCCACATTTTTCAACACATTTCAACTGTTCCACCGTCAAAACATTCTTCTTAATTAGGACAAAAAACAAAGTTGTTTTTTTAACTGAAAAAATTCCCGATTTTCCCTAAATTCTAGGAATTCCGTAATACAATTTCTCAATTCAACATATTACTACTTCAACATTTCTTGACAAATTTTAAAAATTCCAACATCATTTAGACTATTCGAGTTTTTTTTCACTATTTTACAAAAAAATCAGCTTTTCCCGAAATTCCCAAATTTGGGGGAAATTCCCATTGAAATCAATCGGACATTCTTCAAAGTTAAACATTATGCCCTCTGGTGTCTGTTGACGTCATCTCCCTTAGTCAAACTACAACACAAACTTCATGAATGTTTTTTGTGACCAACAAGTATGTGCTCCAATCACTCTATCACAAAAAAACAAGTGTAGAAATGATTGGAAACTCAAGACGGCCATGAAATTATGTTCTTTACAAGTGTATGTACACTTTTGACCACGACAGTATATTGGATTCCAGCTGTCTGTGAGTGTGCATCGTCAGTCTATCAACATGGATGTTCTTCTGATGGGTACTGCAGGTATTCTTCCAATGAAGTTTGAGGTAAAGCAAGCGTAACATGGAACAACATGCAGCAAAGGAGCAATATATTTAGATGTAAACCAAACCTCATGCCATTTTCTTGCTTTGTAATGGATCCACAGTGAAAGGGTTTCTATCGGGCTTCATCTTTTTACACCGCCACTATGACTGCCTTCCTTTTTTCACTTCCAAATCCTCAATCGCCGGGTGAACAAACACAGGAAAAGCAGACTTACCTTGTCGTCAATGTCACTTTCGCTGTCACACTGTAAGAGAAAAGAGGAAATATCGGGAATTATTCATTATGCTCCCCCGAGCAGCTCATAATCAGTGCAGGTGTTATTTTGGTGTGCGGCCGCTCATTCGCTGACAGCTCCTCCAGCGAACGGCGCCAGGATGAACCGAGCGAGGAACAGGGGAAACAAAAGTGTTGTCTCCGAGAGGTTTTTCAAGTTTCAAAGAGCAACACCGTTCCTCACACCGAGAGCGATTCTCAAAGCTATTGCACCAAATTGAATGGCGAAGGCGCACAAAAGACGGAAAAGTCAATCATTCTTCACAGAGACTTCTTTTATGGCGAGCCTGTTCAATGACTTTGCATTCAACCGCTGCTTGTCATTTAGCCTTTTAACTGTGCTTTAAAATGGGACAATAGTATCTCAAGGACACAGAGCTTTGGCTGTCTGCGTCCTCACAGCCTATTAAGTGTGGTATTTACCAATTCACCTTGTGACAAACACCAGTCTTTAATTTGTACGTCAGACTTCTAAAGCGATAAAGGAACTTAATAACAAGACTCTTTTCAAAAAACATGCCTCGTCTGACATGGTCAAAGGCCAAATCGGCTTTCATTTAGCCAGGAATCGAACGGGTAGAAAACTTAAAGTCTGGCATTGTAACAAATGTCTTGAAATGTTCTCAGATAAGGAAACCTTTCAAAGGGAAAAGATGAATGCCATGCATAACGAGTTGAGGCAATTCCTGAAGTTGAACTGAAATCCTGGAATTGTTTTTTTAGAATTGTTGAAGTAGAGCACACAATTCCCAAACAGGCTGAATATTTTGAAGTTGGAACAGTTTGAATCAGATGAAAAATGTGGGAATTGTGGAACTTTGAAGAATGTCCCATTGATTTCAATGGGAATTTCCCCCAAATTTGGGAATTTCGGGAAAAGCAGGATGTTTTGGAAAATGGTAAAACACTTGAATGGTCTGAATGAGTTGAAATGGGAGGTGTTGGAATTTTTCAAATCTGTCGAGAAATGTTGAAGTAGTAACGTGTTGAATTGAGAAATGGTATTACGGAATTCCTGGAATTTCGGGAAAACCGGGAATTTTTCCAGTTCAAAAAACAACTTTGTTTTTTTGTCCTAATTAAGGGGAATGTTTTGACGGTGGAACGGTTGAAGTTGGTTGAAAAATGTGGGAGGAGTAGTCGCCAGAAAAAAAGGGTGGAAATAGGGCTTTGGAAAACCAGGAATTCTGGAAAATCCTTGATTTTTTTTTTTAGAATTGTTGAAGTAGAGAAACCATTTTCCCAAACAGGCTGAATATTTTGAAGTTGGAACAGTTTGAATCAGATGAAAAATGTGGGAATTGTGGAATTTTGAAGAATGTCTCATTGGTTTCAATGGGAATTTCCCCAAAATTTGGGAATTTCGGGATATGTGGGAATTTTTTTCAAAGGGAAAAGATGAATAAAACGAGATGAGGCAATTCCTGAAGGAATTGCGTGTGAATGCTGAAATTGAACTGAAATCCTGGAATTTTTTTTTTTAATTGTTGAAGTAGAGCACACATTTCCCAAACAGGCTGAATATTTTGAAGTTGGACCAGATTGAATCAGATGAAAAATGTGGGAGTTGTGGAATTTTGAAGAATGTCCCATTGATTTCAATGGGAATTTCCCCCAAATTTGGGAATTTCGGGAAAATCTGGAATTTTTTGGAAAATGGTAAAACATTTGAATGGCCTGAATGAGTTGAAATGGGAGGTGTTGGAATTTTTCAAATCTGTCGAGAAATGTTGAAGTAGTAACATGTTGAATTGAGAAATGGTATTACGGAATTCCTGGAATTTCGGGAAAACCGGGAATTTTTCCAGTTCAAAAAACAGCTTCGTTTTTTTGTCCTAATTAAGAAGAATGTTTTGACGGTGGAACGGTTGAAATGGGTTGAAAAATGCGGGAGGAGTAGTCGCCAGAAAAAAGGGTGGAAATAGGGCTTTAGAAAACCAGGAATTCTGGAAAATCCTGGAAATTTTTTTTAGAATTGTTGAAGTAGAGCACACAATTCCCAAACAGGCTGAATATTTTGAAGTTAGAACAGTTTGAATCAGATGAAAAATGTGGGAATTGTGGAATTTTGAAGAATGTCCCATTGATTTCAATGGGAATTTCTCAAAAATTTGGGAATTTCGGGAAAAGCAGGAATTTTTTTGAAAATGGTAAAAAACTCAAGTGGTCTGAATGAGTTGAAATGGGAGGTGTTGTTTCAAATCTGTCGAGAAATGTTGAAGTAGTAAGATGTTGAATTGAGAAATTTTATTATGGAATTCCTGGAATTTCGGGAAAACCGGGAATGTTTCCAGTTCAAAAAACAACTTTGTTTTTTTTCCTAATTAAGAGGAATGGTTTGACGGTGGAACGGTTGAAGTGGGTTGAAAAATGTGGGAGGAGTAGTCGCCAGAAAAAAGGGTGGAAATAGGGCTTTTTGAAAACCAGGAATTCTGGAAAATCCTGGAATTTTGTTGAACTTGGAAAAATTATAGATTGAATTTCTCAGGATGGTGAAATGTGTTGATGGTTGAATGGTTTGAATCAGATGAAAAATGTGGGAATTGTGGAATTTTGAAGAATGTCCCATTGATTTCAATGGGAATTTCTCAAAAATTTGGGAATTTCGGGAAAAGCAGGAATTTTTTTGAAAATGGTAAAAAAACTCAAATGGTCTCAATGAGTTGAAATGGGAGGTGTTGTTTCAAATATGTCGAGAAATGTTGAAGTAGTAACATGTTGAATTGAAAAATGGTATTACGGAATTCCTGGAATTTTGGGAAAACCGGGAATGTTTCCAGTTCAAAAAACAACTTTGTTTTTTGTCCTAATTAAGAGGAATGGTTTGACGGTGGAACGGTTGAAGTGGGTTGAAAAATGTGGGAGGAATAGTCGCCAGAAAAAAGGGTGTAAATAGGTCTATGGAAAATCAGGAATTCTGGAAAATCCTGGATTTTTTTTTTTTTTTAGAATTGTTGAAGTAGAGCACACAATTCCCAAACAGGCTGAATATTTTGAAGTTGGAACAGTTTGAATCAGATGAAAAATGTGGGAATTGTGGAATGTCTCATTGGAATTTCCCCCAAATTTGGGAATTTCGGGAAAAGCGGGAATTTTTTTCAAAGGGAAAAGATGAATACCATGCAAAACGAGATGAGGCAATCTCCTGAAGGAATTGCGTGTGAATGCTGAAGTTGAACTGAAATCCTGGAATTTTTTTTTGTAGAATTGTTGAAGTAGAGCACACAATTCTCAAACAGGCTGAATATTTTGAAGTTGAAACAGATTGAATCAGATGAAAAATGTGGGAATTGAATACGATTCATTAGTATCGCGGTACTTTACTAGTACCGGTGTACCGTACAACCCATATCCACACAATCAACCATGTTCTTCGTCTTATCCAGTTCAGGGTCTTAAGTGAGCCGGAGTCTATCCCAGCTGACTTTGGGTGCATGGCGGAGTGTACTGGTCGTCTCAATCCCAGGCATGGAACTAATTACATAATCATCTCCTAATAACAAAGCACGTGGAAAACATATGACGACTGTTCGTTTACTCTTTTTCAAAGCTTTTTGTGGTGTAGATTCGCATATCCACGTGCTGCCGTTGTTGCTCGTGTACATTAAACAAACAGCATTTTTTACCACTGTGCCATCACAATGTCGCCATAAGAATAATTGAAAATCGACCCACGTCGTGATGCACGTGCTCTAGTAGAAGGTCCAATCAATATATATAAATCATGCATCAGAGAACGTTAAAGGAATACTTACCATCTCGCTACATTAAGGTCTCGGATAGGACAATGATCAAAAATGATCAAAATTCAACAAGATTGCATAGAAATATTTACCATAATTATTTGTGTATTTAATGAGAATTTCATAGGATTTTGTTTTGGTTTTTTTTGAGAAAACAATGTACTAATGTACTTTGGAAGTAAAGGACACACACGTGCCAATGTTGTTTCTGGACTTCAGCTCGGCGTTCAACACCATCACCCCGCAGCACTTGGTGAGCAAACTGGCCCCCCTTGGATTCAGTACCCCCCAAAGCAACTGGCTGCTTGACTTCCTCACAGACAGACCCCAATCTGTGAGAGTGGGCGACAACACCTCCAGTGCCAGCTCCCTGAGCACCGGCTCCCCCCAGGGCTGCGTCCTGAGTCCACTGCTGTTCACGTTGATGACCCATGACTGCTGCGCCAGGTCCACTACTAACCACATCGTGAAGTACACGGCAGTAGTGGGCCTCATCTGTGACGACGACGACATGGACTACAGGGAGGAGGTGAAACATCTGGTTGACTGGTGCAGAACCAACAACCTGGTCCTGAACGTCGACAAAACCAAGGAGATCATTGTCGACTTCAGGAGGCACCAGTCCAGCCACGCTCCACTCTACATCGACGGGACAGCATTGGAGATCGTAAGCAGCACCAAGTTCCTGGGGGTGTAGATAACTGACAATATAACCTGGTCCCTACACACCGGAGCTCTTGTAAAAAGAGCTCAGCAGCGCATGCACTTTTTGCGTCGGATGAAAAGAGCACAGCTCCCTCCCCCCATTCTCAACACATTCTACAGAGGCACTATAGAGACCACCTGCTGACCAACAGCATCTCTGTCTGGACTGGGAGCCTGCAGTGCCTCAGACTGGAAGTCTCTGCAGAGAGTGGTGAGGACGGCGGAAAAGATCATCATCAGGACTCCTCTTCCTCCTATCCAGGAGATGGCAAAAAGCCGCTGCCTGACCAGGGCTCAGAAAATCTGCAGAGACTCCTCCCACCCCCACCAAGGACTGTTTTCACTGCTGGACTCTAGAAAGAGGTTCCGCAGCCTCCGTAGCAGAACCTCCAGGTTCTGTAACAGCTTCTTCCCTCAGGTCGTAAGACTCTTGAACGCATCATAATAATCCCCTCAATTCCCTCCCAAAAATGGATTAACTGGCTGGAATATAAAGACAATACAACATACATCCATAAACGTGGATGCATATGCAAAAGTGCAATATATTTATCTGTACAGTAATCTATTTATTTATATCTTCACCTTATTGCTCTTTCATCCTGCACTACCATGAGCTAATGCAACGAAATTTTGTTCTTATCTGTACTGTAAAGTTCAAATTTGAATGACAATAAAAGCAAGTCTAAGTCTAAGTCTATACTTCATTGACAACAAATGTTTCTGAGGAAATTCCATTCCTGATATTTGAGTGAAATTTTGTGTGTTTAATGCAGAAAGTACAGCTTTAGGATCATATGACTTTCCGCTATAGTTTTGGTAGAATATGTTGATATTTTTATACAACAAACAACATAATGCACAGGTGGGAGGAATAATGTCTAATTTCAGGGTTTTGCTGTTCAAAATGAGTTCAAAGATAACAAACAGGGCATTAGGAAGAGAAACTGCCTCAGTCCTCGCCTCTATCCAGTCCCCATTCACATTATAGATCGCAGGCAAATTAATTGCCGGCCATTTCCCCATAACTTGCTGGGCCTAATCAAAACCTTAATCTCAATACTTTAAATGTTCTCCTCCTATCTCACACAAGGTCATGCCACACCGCTATAGGGATGGGCACCAAAATCAGTGCTTTTATTGGTTCTGTCGATACTATCGAGTACTGAGGGATGTAAAATTAAATGGTACCTACACTATATTGCCAAAAGTATTTGGCCACCCATCCAAATGGTGAGAATCAGGTGTCCTAATCACTTGGCCCGGCCACAGGTGTATGAAATCAAACACTTAGGCACGGAGACTGTTACTACAAACATTTGTGAAAGAATGGGCTGATCTCAGGAGCTCAGTGATTTCCAGCGTGGAACTGTCTTAGGGTGTGCAACAAATCCAGTCGGGAAATTTCCTCGCTCCTAAATATTCCAAAGTCAACGGTCGGCTTTATTATAAGAAATTTGAAGAGTTTGGGAACAACAGCAACTTCTCTGGAGTGATGAATCAGGCTTTTCCATCTGGAAATCTGATGGACCAGTCTGGGTTTGGAGGTTGCTAGGAGAACGCTACATTTCGGACTGCTTTGTGCCGAGTGGGAAATTTGGTGGAGGAGGAATTATGATGTGGGGTTGTTTTTCAGGAGTTGGCCCCCTTAATTCCAGTGAACGGAACTTTGAATGTTCCAGGATACCAACACATTTTGGACAATTCCATGCTCCCAACCTTGTGGGAGCAGTTTGGAGCGGGCCCCTTCCTCTTCCAACTAGGGTTGGGTATCGAGTATCGAGTATCGATTGGAACCGGGACTAACTTTCCGATTCTCCCGGAATCGTTCAAAAGTTTAAATTTCGATTCCTATTTTCGATACCAGTCCGCCGACCGGAAAAAAATATGTCCGCCGAACCGGAAGAAGAAGCCGCTGAACACCAACGAAGAAGCGCCCACCGCCGGAAGTGTTAGCATAGCCGAGCGAGTCAGTCAAGCTCAAGGATGGATAGCGGGCGTCGGCGGTCGAAAGTGTGGCTTTACTTTACAAAAAAAAATGAAATAACCGCGAAATAACAGAGCTCCATGTCCATCAAGAAACGAGTGGAGAGAGAGCTGCAGATGTACCAGGACGTTCCACCGATACTTATGTCTGACGACCCTGCTGCATGGTGGCGGTCCGGTGGAACCAACAAAAGACTTATCCTTTGCTGTCATATCTCGCTTTCTCCTATTTATGCGTTCAAGCTTCTTCCACACCCAGCGAACGTGTATTTTCCACAGCAGGAGACACTATCTGTCCAGAACGCTCACGCATCCTGCCTGAGAAGGCGGATATGGTCATTTTCCTAAACAAAAACTGTCTCTGATTTTATACTGTACCTGCTGCTAATCTGGACTGGGTTTTGCAAGTTGTTTCTTATTGTTTATTTGCTTTTCTGCACCAGGTTAGCCCATCAGTGGGAGCACGGTAACATTTTTAAGTACCTGCAGCATCATACACTTGTGTGTGTAAATGTGTTTTCATGAGGTTTCCTGCAGCATCATACACTTGTGTGTAAAGGTGTTTTCATGAGGTTTCCTGCAGCATCATACACTTATGTGTAAATGTGTTTTCATGAGGTTTCCTGCAACATCATACACTTATGTGTAAAGGTGTTTTCCTGAGGTTTCCTGCAGCATCATACACTTATGTGTAAATGTGTTTTCATGAGGTTTCCTGCAGCATCATACACTTATGTGTAAATGTGTTTTCATGAGGTTTTCAAAAATAAAGCTCTCTTGAGGAAAGTGTACCCCTGGGAAAATGTATTCATAATTTATAATATTTATATTCAAGTTCATAGATTTGATATTTATATTCTAGTTGAAAACAGCCCTGTGAGGAATTTATAGTAAAGTTCATAAAAAGTTAATAGCATTAAAATTGATGGAGAATGTCAGACTATTTCCTTCAGAAAGACTGTAGGTTAGCTAGCTCATTTAAAATATCCTAAACTTTTTTTTGACCCTGCCTCTTAAAAAAACCGGAACCGAGAATCGACAGGAATCGAAATTGAAACAAAAAAAATCGGAATCGGAATCGGAATAGTTCGAATTCAAACGATACCCAACCCTGCTTCCAACATGACAAAAAAAGCAAGGTCCATAAAGACATGGATGACAGAGTCTGGTGTGGATGAACTTGACTGACCTGAACCCGCATATTGAATATATAAAGGGAAAAATATCCAAATCCATTGCTATTCTTTATAAAGTAAAACACATGCTGAATAAGAAATGTTTGCATATGTTATATTATTCTTTTATTTTTCCATATTTAACATATTGTGTTGAAGTTTGGGGAAATGTTTATAAAACAAACGTAGACCCAATAATTAAACTTCAAAAAAGGGTCATTAGAATAATACACAAAGCGTGCTACTATGAACATACCAATCCATTATTTATAAGTTCTAATGTGTTAAAATTTTCAGATATTGTGTTTTTAAAAACAATGGAAATTATGTTTCGAGTAAAGAACAACAGCCTTCCAGCTTGTATTCTTAGGTTATTTCAATTAAGAGGAGAAAACTATAATTTACGGGGGATATTGGTTTTCGAAATATGTAAAGCAAGAACGAATACAAAATACAAATGTATTTCAGTTTTAGGAGTTAAATGGTGGAACAAGCTCAGTG
Organism: Entelurus aequoreus; assembly: GCF_033978785.1. Taxonomy (NCBI): domain Eukaryota; kingdom Metazoa; phylum Chordata; class Actinopteri; order Syngnathiformes; family Syngnathidae; genus Entelurus; species Entelurus aequoreus. Next base: position 81,971,115 of record NC_084736.1, read on the forward strand.
ATGAGTTGAAGAAATGTACTTCTTTGTTAAGGTTTAAGAAAACATTGAAAGGTGAAATAATTGAAAATTATAAAATATAGCAACGATTACTTTCATCCCATTGATTTTTTTTTTTCTTTTTAATGTTGATGTTCCAGGTAATCTTATTTTCAGTGAAGGTATAGGATAGGCAAATATAAGCCTTGGCTTCAGCCTATTCGTTTTTCGGTCATGCTTTTTCTTTTCTTTTCTTTTTGTGTGTAAATGTGTATGATTGTTATATATGTATAATTTGTACTGTACTGTCACACAAAATGGTTATAGGTTGATTATATGACCGAAATAAACTTATTTCATTTCATTTCATTTCATTTCATTTCAACCCGATAGAACACATTTGGGACGAATCAGAAGGGAGACTGAGAGCCAGGCCTTCTCGACCAACATCAGTGTGTGACCTCACCAATGCGCTTTTGGAAGAATGGTGGGAAATTCCTATAAACACACTCCGCAACCTTGTGGACAGCCTTCCCAGAAGAGTCGAAGCTGTAATAGCTGCAAATGGTGGACCCACATCATATTGAACCCTATGGGTTAGGAATGGGATGGCACTTCAAGTTCATATGTGACGCAACACGCACCTTCAACATTGTACGGTACTACTCACCGCATCGCAAAGTCAAACACCACGTATTTGGTTTACTTACACACGTCACTCACTTGTGCAAATAAACACGCATAAGGCTAAAAGACGTCCCTGCCTCAGTCCCATCGCCTTCGCCACTAAACCTTTACAAGGGATTTGTAAAGTTTGAACTTTGTCTTGAATTAATGTTGCTTTTCCATATTTTGCTTAGTTTGGTCATGTGGTGATCCGAATGCGCATCGGCATCTTTGGCCAGTGTTGCTCCCAGGTATTTAAATCTGGACACTCATATACAAATGTAAACCTATACAATGTACCAAAAGGTAAAATACGATAGTATATGGCGAGAACACAACAATATGTGGTGGAACGATTCGATTATCTTATCGTCAGGGTAAATATCACACTATTTCTTGACTGGACTCCTATTACTTGACTGAAGAGTGATGCATGTCCATTCTCAAAGACAGTGTTTCCTATTTTTGCTCCTTGCTAGACGTCATGAAGAAAAGAAAGGAAGCCTCGAAAGAACACGGCGCATCCTTTTTCAACAAGCTTGGACTGCAGCACACACCGTATGTGGGCTACAGCTTAAGAGACTGAGCTCAGCAGGGTAGAAATAGGAAAAGGTGAAGTGGGAAGCACAATAATGACGATTACAGGCAAGGAGGGTGCTGTAGAGATGAAGGGACGATTGGGTGGAAGTGGTATTTGAGCAGTTTTGATGCCGATTCATGAAATAGCTTTGTTGAGCTATTTGTCATGGCTGAGTTAGAGCACTAGAATACCCAGAAATACAAGTAGTCGCGGGAGGATTAAATATCATTGCGTGCCTTTCACATCTTCCGACATCTGAACGCAAGATATGACGGTGAAGGTGTAAAACCAAAACTTTGGATTTGTCAAAATAATTCGCCATAAACCATGGTCAGGGAGGTATTGTTAAAACAGGACATAGATTACTGTATGCAGCTCACACAGTTGTGTGACGAGGGTCCGTGTCTTCAGTGTCTTGAGTCTCGTACTGTTGATGTGAAAAAAACGAAAACAGACTCCTTAGAGGCAGGGAGCAAGCAACAACATCTGTACCTGGCAAACGGCAGCTTCACAGGGGACCAGCTTCAGCGGATGCCTCATCTCAAACCCTCCCCCCTTGCAAACTACCATCCCCATGACTCACCCTCCCCTCAGACATCACATCAGACAGATGCATTTGACATTTGCACAGCTTTCAACACTTGAGAGACAGGAGATTTATTCCGCCAGTGGCCTTGGCCACAGCCAGGCCTTGACCTGGGCAAGCCCCCATGAAGACCCTGTAGCTCAGCCCTGAAATGAGGCCGAGTCCAGGGGAGAGATGGGTAACAGTGAGAGGAATAATGGGTGTCTTAATCCTCCACAATATTCTCTCTGACAGACTCCGGAAGATGCGCAATGGGAAGACAATAAGTGTTGTGCATCCCTGAGCACATTAAAGACTGCGGTTCAAATTAAATTGCCGTTCCACTTGTCACACTCTGAGGACAGTCAGACATGAGTTCTGTCAGAGACAGAAAGTAAAACACAGGAGGAATAACATTTTCCAAATACTGGCATCAAAACATGTCTGTCTGAATACTGATCGCAACCCTTCTGAGAAAAGAAAAATATATATAAACAAACATCTAGACATGGCAGAAGTGTCAGTGTCAGTTCGTACGCACTTTAAGAAATATAACGAATACATGCGACTAAAAGCGTATCATGAATTTATTGTGTACCACAAAGACAATATTTTTGTTTTTACATTTTCTTAACGTGTCCAACGGGCTTCCCTTGTTCAAGCTGTGATGTGCTCAATGCACTCATACCAAGCTGTGGAGCCAGGGGAGTGAATGCTACAAATCAGTATGTTGAGGATAAAAACGTGTCTATGGATGTTCTAATTCATGTAGGTCATTTCATTGTATTCTCAGGGCATTCAATCCATGACAACTTCACTGTCTTTGAAGACATTTTGCCTCTCATGTGAGCAGGCTTCATCAGTTCATGCTCATAGACTCATATTGGTCAGATCTAGACTAAATGCTGGTGCCAAAGCCCCAACAATTCAAATTGAGTACAAACTGAACAGTCCAGTTTCGATCGATTGAATTCCCTCAAAGCATAAAAAAAACAAAGCAACACATTGGTTGGCATGTCACAACTGACAACTCTGACTGATCGCATGACAGCAGCTGTTTTATGTGATTCCTTAAGCTTACATTGACAATGAAAAGGAAAAAAATGGCTTCAGAAGAACATATATCCAGGTCCAGGTCTGTGAGGGAGAGCGTCCTAACAAACCCAGGCCTCCTGCAGTGATAGCAAACCGAAAGGATAATGGTCCGTTTAGAAGAAGGGTCTGGTACTGGTGGAACAACAACAATTTCCTCCTGCAATTTCCCGCCTGTGGATACTGGGATGCATGCTGGAGTGACCCTGACAGGGCAAGGAATCTCAGATTTGGGTCTGCCAAGAGACCTAATGCCAGGTCAGAAACATCAGCAAAAGATAGTTAGGTAAGTCTTACGTTTTGTAATTACCAGATTATCAGAAGACATTTTGCTGCATACAATATTTAATTTAAACTAAACAATTATTAAACTGACAAACTATGTTGTCAAATAAGAGGGTAAAAAGATGGGATGGCACCGAGGTGACTATATCAGGCAAAAAGCTTTAAATCACTTAAATTTGGACAGAATTCAAAATCAGTTGGCTGTTCTTCACTCCACTGGCTGTCAAAGCTCAACTAAACAATATGATTGGCTAACAGGATCAAATCCGTGCAGCCATTTGACCATTGGCCTCACCGGCAGGCTACATAGGGAGCCATGTGAGCCCAGCAGCTCTGGATTAAAAAACTATTGATACTGGTGAAGATGTGAGCTCTTTTGGGAACGAGATGGATAGAAAAGTTTTCAGGCTAGAAATGATATCGACCTGCAGAGAAGGTCTCAGAAGACTCGCACGCTAAACCATATTTGATCTAGGGACCTTAGTCTTGGCTCGGCAAACAGAGCTTCAGAAATACTTCCTTTCACAGGAGCCAAACGAATAACAACGGGGGATTGAGCGAGCCATGTTAAGAGAAATGCTCTTTGCATTAGCCAGACACACGATGGCCTCTGGTTTGTAGCTGACACACTTCAGGGAAGTATCAGTGGGGGCCGTGTAAATCAAGCCGGGATGGGGGAAAATATAGTCTTGACCTGGGGCCAAACAAAGCAGCCTTCAACATTACCCAGGTTCCCTGTAAACGACCCTGAGACCTGGCACTGCTTGGCTCGACTTCCATATGTGACGAGACGGTAGAGAGACTGGGAGCTGACGGCTAGATTGACAAGGATGGTGGTGGCGGTAAATGTGAAGTGATCCCTTTCCGCACTAACTTAAAGGACTGTCTTTTCATTTCCAAGATGAAATCTCTGAGCACTCATTGTGGGGGAGTAACAGTGCCGAGCTGGGCCGTTGGTGTGATCCTTGGAGGAGTTCGGAGAGAGAAAAATAGACAGTAATGGCAGATGTATGAAGGAACTCTGCAAATTATTCTGCTCAGAGACGAAGAAGAAACCAGTCGAAAGGCGTAGGGAATTGCGAACGGTGTTATGAATACAGCTGTGGAAGAAAAATGTGCAGAGAGGGAGGAAAAGAAACCTGTGATTTATGCTTTTATTTTGTAGCTTTACCAAAAAAATCCCTTTGGCGTTTTCTTGTTTCTGTTGGCCGTGTGACTGCAGCTATCTCACTCTGTCCCCTTTCGAGGTGAACGCTCCCACACAGACACACATGTGCTCGCCTTAGCACCTCCCACTGTTTTGACATGGCCCCGGGCCTGGTGCTGAAGCCGCAGACACTGGGCATTGGAAATTTAAGTCAGGCAGAGGAGAAATTAGGCGAGGAGGCAAGGAAATGGGATGTTGACTTGAACTGGCCCTGAGGGCAGCTGAGAGAGTGTCCCTGTGCAGCTCTGCTGGCTGCCTGACAGTTTGATGGAGCGAGTGGAGCCTTGCCTGCAGCCCGAGCTGCCGTCTACGGCTCTGATGTAGCTCAGCGAGGAACAGATTGAGCCTCCGGGCATCGCTCTGTACTACTCCTAGCCTCCTCGCTCTCTCTCCTACTCTCTGTGCTTCAACCGGCTCCTTCTTTCTCACCGATTCTGTCATGCCACCGTATAGACGGGAACTCACAGTACAAACCGTGTTTTCACCAAGTGGTACGCTTCAGTTCAGCTCATGACAATTAAAAAAAACGTAAGCCTAATTTGGTTTGTGTTTCCACTAGGGTTGTACGGTATACCGGTATTAGTATAGTACCGCGATACTAATGAATCATATTCGGTACTATTCCGCCTCTGAAAAGTACCAGTCCGCCACCCCGCCCCCCTGGCCCCCGTCGAGTCATTGATGGTTTAAGAGCAGACGAGCATGTTCCGCAGTGCACACACACAGAGTACTTACAAGCAGACACGGTGTGTAGACAGAAAAGGGAGAACGGACGCATTTTGGCTTAAAAACTAACGATAAAAGTGAAGTTATAACACTGAAACGCCCACCGGATGAGGTGCTATGAGACATGGCTAGCTAGCGGCTAACATCCAGCCCCAGTCTGCAGTGTTATAGCTACTTCTAAATCACTAATCCTCGTCTCCATGGCAACAAATAAAGTAAGTTTCTTACAAGTATCATCCCTGCAGTACGAGGAATAGCTAAACATGCTTCACTACACATCGTAGCTCACCGGCGTCACAATGTAAACGAACACCATTGGTGGATCTACACCTGACATCCACTGTAATGATACCAAGTACAGGAGCGTATCTAGTCGATACTACTATGATATTTTTTGGCATCACAAAATCTTCTTTCGTTTTTAAAAAAATATCATATTATGTTTATAAACTTAGGAAATACGTCCCTGGACACATGAGGACTTTGAATGTGACCAATGTATGATCCTGTAACGACTTGGTATCAGATTGATGCCTAAATTTGTGGTATCATCCAAAACTAATATAAAGTATCCAAACAACAGCAGAATAAGTGATTATTACATTTTAACAGAAGTGTAGATAGAACATGTTAAAAGGGAAAGTAAGCAGATATTAACAGTAAATGAACAAGTACATTAATAATTCATTTTCTACCGCTTGTCCTTAATAATGTAGACAAAATAATAGGTGTATAAATGACACAATATGTTACTGCATATGTCGGTAGCTAAATTAGGAGCCATTGTTTGTTTACTTACTACTAAAAGACAAGTTGTCTTTTGTTTCACAATTGCTGTTGATTGTAATGAGTATCTTAGTTGTAGATTTCAATTCCAAATTTGGAAGTGTTCAAATTGCCATGTAAAATCGCTGATGCGTATTATTAGCATGTATGGCATAGCCAAAAAAAATTGAAAAGTGGAGCCATACTTTGCGTTTTAAACGTTTTTCTGTCACATCTGTGTTAATAAGAATAACCGGATTATAACGCGCACTGCCGATGAATGGTCTATTTTTGATCTTTTTTCATATATAAGGCGCACCGGATTATAGGGCGCATTAAAGGAGTCATATTATTATGATATTTTTCTAAATGTAAAAGACTTCCTTGTGGTCTACATAACATGTAATGGTGGTTCTTTGCTCAAAATGTTGCATGGATGATGTTTTACACATCATCTTCAAGCCGCTTTCTGACAGTCTCTTCAGGATGCGCCGTTTTGTGGGCGGTCTTATTTTACGTGGCCTCACCTTCGACAGCGTCTTCTCCCCGTCATCTTTGTTGTAGCGGTGTAGCGTGCAAGGACGGGAGTGGAAGAAGTGTCAAAAGATGGCGCTAACTGTTTTAATGACATTCTGACTTTACTTCAATCAATAACGGAGCAGCATCTCCTCATCCGGAAACAACAACAATGTGAAAAAACGTCCGACCGGAACTCTCTAATAACTAAAGTTCCTTGGGTGAATAATGTAAACTCACTACACCGGTATGTTTTAGTGCTTTCATGGCGAGTTTACTGACATATGTAAGTAAGAACTTTACACTACTTTATATTAGCAATGGCAACAGTGGATAATGAATGTCACATAACAAGAAGATAGACAAAAAGAAGAAGATTATCGACTACGGTGTCGGCACGGACTACAAAGGCGGGTGCGCGCAATTTTTCAGGATTTATGCAGATCCCAAATACAGATCAGCAGGTACCAGAAAGTAAGAAAAGTTGCTTTTGCATAATATTGCGAAACAAAACGCCAGATAATATGTCTTACCTTATACACACACCATAATAATACTCCTATGTTGAAGCACATCAAGTGGTGTGGCTTCATAGCTTACCAAAGTGGTACTAAAACATTTTGATAGATTTTTGAGCGCCGTGTGTAATGTTCTATATTTTCAATGGAACATATAAAATGTTGGTGTTGTTTACTTGAGTCATATTGCCATCATAGTGCAGTCTACATGTATCTCTTATGTTTGACTGCCATCTACTGGTCACACTTATCATTACACCATGTACCAAATAAAATTGCTTCGAGGTCGGTAAGCAAAACTAGAATTATTCCGCACCGGGTTATAAAGCGCACTGTCGAGTTTTTGAGAAAAAAATTAAAATAAATTAAGTGCACCTTATAGTCTGGAAAATACGAATAATTTTTTTATATTCCCCAAACCTAGCTTTTGTGTGATACAAGCCATTGCACTACAGATGCTGTTTGCTGCACTCTGGCCAGCACAAGGGAGAAGCAAAAGGAGAGGGAAGTGTTGGTAGGCAGAACGAGGAAAAATCAAGCGGCTGGCGGGCCGCCGCCGTAATGAAAAGAATCTGGCAGGGGCCCACTGTGTGCTGGTCATGAGAAGCATGTGCCGCCGGGGGGGCTCTACTGCTAATTTAAGGGGGCAGTCAAGCGTTTCACGCTCGGCTTGTCATCAGGCCAGAGGGGGCCTCATACTGGGTGACAGCGATTGTGAGGGTGGGTCGGTGGTTTGGGCTAGATACGGTTTGAGGAAAGTGGGAAAAGCTTCACTTAACTCCGCGGCTTTCCGAGTACCTTCTGGTCGCAACTCTGCAATGATCAAACATCATAGGACGGGTAGAGAATTCCAAATGAATGACCTGTGGCTATGGCAGGAAGAGCACTTATCTGCCCTTTCTAGTCATGTGCTCAGTGCACGCTCTCATTCTGAAATGCTAGCAAGATTTAGGTCAAGTTAACATGTGTGAAACCAAATCTGAACTCAACTAATAAACAGGATGATGAAGCAGCATTATGGATTTAAAACATCTATTTAATAATACCACCTTAACATTTGACAACCAAACAATTACACAAGGCGACTCGGTAAAGAATCTGGGTATTATCTTCCACCCAACTCTCTCGTTTGAGTCACACATTAAAAGTGTTACTAAAACGGCCTTCTTTCATCTCCGTAATATCGCTAAAATTCGTTCCATTTTGTCCACTAGCGACGCTGAGATCATTATCCATGCGTTACTGTAACTTCATTACTGTAACCTATTATTTTCGGGTCTCCCTATGTCTAGCATTAAAAGATTACAGTTGGTACAAAATGCGGCTGCTAGACTTTTGACAAGAACAAGAAAGTTTGATCATATTACGCCTATACTGTATATACATTTATATACTTATAAACATACCTATACTGTATATACCTTTATATACTTATAAACATACCTATACTGGCTCACCTGCACTGGCTTCCTGTGCACTTAAGATGTGACTTTAAGGTTTTACTACTTACGTATAAAATACTACACGGTCTAGCTCCATCCTATCTTGCCGATTGTATTGTATCATATGTCCCGACAAGAAATCTGCGTTCAAAGAACTCCGGCTTATTAGTGATTCCCAGAGCCCCCAAAAAATCTGCGGGCTATAGAGCGTTTTCTATTGGGGCTCCAGTACTCTGGAATGCCCTCCCGGTAACAGTTGGAGAGGCTACCTCAGTAGAAGCATTTAAGTCCCATCTTAAAACTCATTTGTATACTCTAGCCTTTAAATAGACCCCCTTTTTAGACCAGTTGATCTGCCGTTTCTTTTCTTTTCTCCTCTGCCCCCCTCTCCCTTGTGGAGGGTGGTGTAGGGGGGCACAGGTCCGGTGGGGGAGTGTCCGGTGAAAAACCGTCCGACCGGAACTCTCTAATAACTAAAGTTCCTTGGGTGAATAATTTCAACTCACTACACCGGTATGTTTTCGCGGTTTCATGGCGCGTTTACTGACATATATAAGTAAGAACTTTACACTACTTTAAATTAGAAATGGCAACAGCGGAGGATGAATGTCCCATAACAAGAAGATAGAGAAAAAGAAGAAGCTTATCGACTACGGGGTCGCCACGGACTACAAAGGCGGATGCATGCAATTTTTTAGGATTCACGCAGATCCCTAATACAGATCAGCAGGTACCAGAAGATAAGAAAAGTTTCTTTTTCATAATATCGCGAAACAAAACGCCAGATAATATGTCTTACCTTATACACACACCATAATAATACTCCAATGTTGAAGCGGTGCGGCTTCATAGCTTACCAAAGTCGTACTAAAACATTTTGATAGATTTTTTAGCGCCGTGTGTAATGTTCTATATTTTCAATGGAACATGTAGCATGTTGGTGTTGTTTACTTGAGTCATATTGCCATCATAGTGCAGTCTACGCATATCTCTTATGTTTGACTGCCATCTACTGGTCACACTTATCCTTACACCACATACCAAACAAAATAGCTTTGAGGTCGGTAAACAAAACCAGAAGTATTCCGTACATTAGGCGCACCGGGTTATAAGGCGCACTGTTGAGTTTTTAAGTGCGCCTTATAGTCCGGAAAATACGGTAACTGTTTGGTACAAATGTTTCGTGCAAATTGCAAGATATCTGAAAACTGCATTTCGTCCGTAAATCAAGAGCAGCATCCTTGAAATGACATGCAGACATGCAAAAATAATGACTACTAACAGTTGCATGACCACTGAGTGGATGATTAAAATATTTGGAAAAGTGTTCTGGAACAAGCTTGGCCGTGACGAAGACTAGGAATGATATGGAACAGAGCAAGGAAGACAGCGAGCTTGCAGTGAAGGAGGAGACAGGCAAGCCACAATGCACGTCTTCAGGCTGTGAATAATTTAGAGGAGCACTGGGGAGACGAGATGAAGATGAACACAAAACACTGGAAGCGTTTGACCTGAAGCTGGAGCTACATCAGTGCACATCACAAAGCGGTGAGCTTTCTCCCTCTTCCTCCCTTTAGTGTGTTTCCCTTTTCACGGGGTTGCTCTTCATCTTTGTGCCAGCGAGGAAACAGCTGTACGCTATTCTTGTTCCGACTCACATTCGATGAAACTCAACAGGATGGTTGACAACTCTTTCCTCAGGGTTGCTTTTTTGTTGTTGTTGTTGTTGTTTCTTACGCCCCACTCTGGACATGGCACAACAGTGAAGGGAACATGTACTTTGAAGCCACAGACAGAGCCGGAAATACTCTTTTGGTACAGATTCCCTCGGAGAACAGGCTAGTTTACAGTATCAGCTGAATCTAATGACCTAAATTATACACAATTCTGTCCAGAATATAAGAATTTGAGAATAATCAATATTTAATCTAAAAGATTAGAAAGGCCAGTCCACCAAATCAGTGTCCTTCACTTGTAACTCTCTCAAGAGAAACTTACATTTCTGTATTTTCAAACTTTCAATATGATAATACAGATTGAACTATGGTACCTACATTTACGAGCAAATTGCATTCCACGACCTACTTTACAAAATTTCTAGGCACACGGTCAAGGCGTTGAGGGGATCCAGTTTGGAGGCTGCAGGATTCGGTCTCTGCTTTTTGCAGATGATGTGGTCCTGATGGCTTCATCTGGCCAGGATCTTCAGCTCTCACTGGATCGGTTCGCAGCCGAGTGTGAAGCGACTGGGATGAGAATCAGCACCTCCGAGTCCGAGTCCATGGTTCTCACCCGGAAAAGGGTGGAGTGCCATCCCCGGGTTGGGGAGGAGACCCTGCCCCATGTGGAGGAGTTCAAGTACCTCGGAGTCTTGTTCACGAGTGAGGGAAGAGTGGATCGTGACATCGACAGGTGGATCGGTGCGGCATCTTCAGTAATGCGGATGCTGTATCAATCCGTTGTGGTGAAGAAGGAGCTGAGCCGTAAGGCAAAGCTCTCAATTTACCGGTCGATCTACGTTCCCATCCTCACGATGGTCATAGAATAGAACCTTTATTTAACCAGATAAGAAACCCATTGAGATCAAGATCTCTTTCACAAGGGTGACCTGGCCAAGACGTCAACAGCACATGTCATGAGCTTTGGGTTATGCCCGAAAGGACAAGATCACGGGTACAAGCGGCCGAAATGAGTTTCCTCCGCCGGGTGGTGGGGCTCTCCCTTAGAGATAGGGTGAGAAGCTCTGTCATCCGGGGGAAGCTCAAAGTAAAGCCGCTGCTCCTCCACATGGAGAGGAGCCAGATGAGGTGGTTCGGGCATCTGGTCAGGATGCCACCCGAACACTTACCTAGGGAGGTGTCTAGGTGTTCGGGCACATCCGACCGGTAGGAGGCCACAGGGAAGCCCGACATGTGGATCAGTGCGGCGTCTTCAGTAATGCGCACGCTGTATCGATCCGTTGTGGTGAAGAAGGAGCTGAGCAAAGATCTCAATTTACCGATCAATCTACGTTCCCATCCTCACCTGTGGTCATGAGCGATGGGTTATGACCGAAAGGACAAGATCACGGGTGCAAGCGACCGGAATGAGTTTCCTCCGCCGGGTGGCGGGGCTCTCCCTTAGGATGAGAGGCTCTGTCATCCGGGGTAAGCTCAAAGTAAAGCCGCTGCTCCTCCACATGGAGAGGAGCCAGGTGAGGTAGTTCGGGCATCTGGTCAGGATGCCTTCCTAGGGAGGTGTTTAGGGCACGTCCGACCAGTAGGAGGCCACAGGGAAGCTAGACTGGTGGATCAGTGCGGCGTCTTCAGTAATGCGGACGCTGTATCGATCCGTTGTGGTGAAGAAGGAGCTGAACCGGAAGGCATAGCTCTCAATTTACCGGTCGATCTACATTCCCATCCTCACCTGTGGTCATGAGCTTTGGGTTATAACCGAAAGGACAAGATCATGGGTACAAGCGGCCAAAATGAGTTTCGCCGCCGGGTGGTGGGGCTCTCCCTTAGAGATAGGGTGAGAGGCTCTGCCATCCGGGGTAAGCTCAAAGTAAAGCCGCTGCTCCTCCACATGGAGAGGAGCCAGGTGAGGTGGTTCGGGCATCTGGCCACCCGGACGCCTCCATGGACAGGTGTTTAGGGCACGTCCGACCGGCAGGAGGCCACGGGTAAGATCCAGGACATGTTGGGAAGACTATGTCTACCGGCTGGCCTGGGAACGCCTCGGGATCCCCCGGGAGGGACTGGACGAAGTGGCTGGGGTGAGGGGAAGTCTGGGCTTCCCTGCTTAGGCTGCTGCCCCCCCGTGACCCGACCTCGGATAAGCCCTCTCAAAACAACACCATTTTACCATGTACAGTAGGAAGGGGATTCATATGCAGCATCTGCAGCTTCTTCATATTTTTAAGGATACATGTTCATCGTTTGGACTTCAGGGCTGACTCGCCGGGGAGGCTGCTAACAGGTAGGACGTTTTTTTAATGGTTCGTTTGCACGACCGAGTCGTACACTTCCTCTACTTCGTACTAACTTATTCAGTTACGATCTCTGAACTGTTAACTGGCAAATCAAAACTTACGTTTTTGTTTTTTTTGTAAACAAAGCAGGAACAAAAACCTGGAACAGAACATTAACTCTTTATTGCTCAAAAGGCACAACCCCGTGACAAATAGTACTTGAACCAGGAGTAAACCATGGAGTAAACAATTAAATAATGAATTACTGTATAATAGGGGTTATATGAGCCCGTTGACCTTCTAGAAATATAAAAGGCAGTTCAGCTCACTCGCAGTCCTGGCTTGAGGTGAAGGCTAATTCGCTTTTAGCGTAACGTTAGCTCAATTTGCGGTGTGTTTGTGTGTGTGTGTGTGTGTGTGTGTGTGTGTGTGTGTGTTACGGACAGCAAAGCCCTGTCTGTCTGTTATTTCACTTTACCTTTTTCTCTGTTGATTGAGCTGTGTTGAAGCAGCAAAAAAGGACATTATGTTAAATAAAGAGTTTCTGTCTCTGATAGTTGATATAATAATGTAACTGCATCATTAAGCCTACATGAACTCAATGGTGTTCAGGGATGAATAGTCTCTCCTATTGCTATTATACGATTTTTTCAGCTATAGTTACATTAATCATTAGTAATGCAGCACCCTAGTTTTGAATGGCAGGGTCCCTGCTATCACATGTTGATACAAATATAACTTGAGGCAGTTTAATGTTGATTAACGTGGGCAGAATTATTATAGTGTTTCCAATGTTAAAAGGATAAAGCCATTGTTTACAAATTTGGTAAATAAATAACCAAAAAATTTATATTTTGTTGTTTTCTTACTGTACCGAAAATGAACCGAACCGTGACCTCTAAACCGAGGTACGTACCGAACTGACATTTTTGTGTACCGTTACACCCCTACTGTATAATATTTCCCGTTGTTTAAAATCAGCTTTTACATTTTATTTATTATTACACATGCAATTAGATCAATGTGCAAGACATTTTGCTTAGTAAAAAAAAATGGAACAGTTATTTTTTTGATCAGTTTATACATTTTAATTACCGGGAATGTAGATGGCACCGATTCAGTGGAATGACCCTAACTTATGAGCTCTGCACTGTAAAAAAAAAAATCATATTTTTATGGTTGATTTAATCTAAATTTCTTCTGTAATTTTTCCATTTTTTTTAAATAGTTTATAAAACTGTAGAAGTGAAGACATTATCTGTAAATAAACAATCCCCCTGTTATTTTAAGTAATATGCCAGTAATGACAAACTATGTATATTTCTATTTCTTTTACAGAAAAATACCAAATTAATTATACATGGCATTTTCTGTTTTCTTAAATTACTTTTAAATTCATGTAAAATCACAGTAATTATCTTTCATTAAATATGTAGCTTGTTATATAAGAGTCTATGTCCATGCTAACAACCTGTAGAATAGAGGTATTTTTTTGCAGAACTGTTTGCATCGTCACTTTATTAAAGGTGGTTGATCTAAACAATTCAGAAAAAATCTGCAAAATAATGGTATTTTTCTGTGGAACTGCCAGCATTGTCACTTCAATCAATCAATCAATCAATCAATGTTTATTTATATAGCCCTAAATCACAAGTGTCTCAAAGGTGTTTGATCGTAATAAATTGGAACAACTGTAGAATAAAGTTATTTTTCTGCAGAACTGTTTGCATCGTCACTTTATTAAAGGTGGTTGATCTTAACAATTCAAAAAAAATCTGTAAAATAATGGTATTTTTCTGTGGAACTGCCAGCATTGTCACTTCAATCAATCAATCAATCAATCAATCAATCAATCAATCAATCAATCAATCAATGTTTATTTATACAGCCCTAAATCCCAAGTGTCTCAAAGGTGTTTGATCGTAATAAATTGGAAAAACTGTAGAATAAAGTTATTTTTCTGCATCGTCACTTTATTAAAGGTGGTTGATCTTAACAATTCAGAAAAAATCTGCAAAATAATGGTATTTTTCTGTGGAACTGCCAGCATTGTCACTTCAATCAATCAATCAATCAATCAATGTTTATTTATATAGCCCTAAATCACAAGTGTCTCAAAGGTGTTTGATCGTAATAAATTGGAAAAACTGTAGAATAAAGTTATTTTTCTGCAGAACTGTTTGCATCGTCACTTTATTAAAGGTGGTTGATCTTAACAATTCAGAAAAAATCTGCAAAATAATGGTATTTTTCTGTGGAACTGCCAGCATTGTCACTTCATTAAAGGTGTTTGATCGTAATAAATTGGAAAAACTGTGGAATAAAGGTATTTTTCTGTAGAACTGTTTGCATCGTCACTTTATTAAAGGTGGTTGATCTTAACAATTCAGAAAAAATCTGTAAAATAATGGTATTTTTCTGTGGAACTGCCAGCATTGTCACTTCAATCAATCAATCAATCAATCAATCAATCAATCAATGTTTATTTATATAGCCCTAAATCACAAGTGTCTCAAAGGTGTTTGATCGTAATAAATTGGAAAAACTGTACAATAAAGTTATTTTTCTGCAGAACTGTTTGCATCGTCACTTTATTAAAGGTGGTTGATCTAAATCAGGGGTCACTAACGCGGTGTCCGCGGGCACCAGGTAGCCCGTAAGGACCAGATGAGTAGCCCGCTGGCCTGTTCTAAAAATAGCTCAAATAGCAGCACTTACCAGTGAGCTGCCTCTATTTTTTAAATTGTATTTATTTACTAGCAAGCTGGTCTCGCTTTGCCCGACATTTTTAATTCTAAGAGAGACAAAACTCAAATAGAATTTGAAAATCCAAGAAAATATTTTAAAGACTTGGTCTTCACTTGTTTAAATAAATTCATAATGTTTTTTAACTTTGCTTCTTATAACTTTCAGAAAGACAATTTTAGAGAAAAAATACAACCTTAAAAATGATTTTAGGATTTTTAAACACATATACCTTTTTACCTTTTAAATTCCTTCCTCTTCTTTCCTGACAATTTAAATCAATGTTCAAGTAAATGTATTGTTTTTATTGTAAAGAATAATCAATACATTTTAATTTATTTTTCATTTTAGCTTCTGTTTTTTCGAAGAAGAATATTTGTGAAATATTATTATTATTATTAAACTTATAATGATTAAAATTCAAAAAAATTATTCTGGCAAATCTAAAAAATCCGTAGAATCAAATTTAAATCTTATTTCAAAGTCTTTTGAATTTATTTTAAAATTTTTGTTCTGGAAAATCTAGAAGAAATAATGATTCGTCTGTGTTAGAAATATAGCTTGGTCCAATTTGTTATATATTCTAACAAAGTGCAGATTGGATTTTAACCTATTTAAAACATGTCATCAAAATCCTAAAATTAATCTTAAACAGGAAAAATTACTAATGACGTTCCATAAATTATTTTTTTAATTTTTTCAAAAAGATTCGAATTAGCCAGTTTTTCTCTCCTTTTTTTCGGTTGAATTTTGAATTTTAAAGAGTCGAAATTGAAGATAAACTATGTTTCAAAATTTAATTGTCATTTTTTTTTGGTGTTTTCTCCTCTTTTAAACCGTTCAATTGAGTGTAAATATCATTAAATATTAATAATAACATAGAGTTAAAGGTAAATTGAGCAAATTGGCTATTTCTGGCAATTTATTTAAGTGTGTATCAAACTGGTAGCCCTTCGCATTAATCAGTACCCAAGAAGTAGCTCTTGCTTTCAAAAAGGTTGGTGACCCCTGATCTAAATAATTTAGAGAAAATCTGTTAATTTACGATATTTTTCCGCAAAACGTTTCATGAAAATGTCTGTAAATATAATGTTTTTGATCATTAATTGGTTTACAATGTTTTACTTAAATTTTATGGTTTTCGTTAGCTGCCAGTAGATGACCGTTTTTTTACAGATTTTGTTTTTTACAGTGTGCTTCTTCCCACTCTTTTCGGGTGGGATGGATTGGCAGGCGTAACCATGCCAAGTTTAACGTTAAACATCAATAAACCATCACCATTCCCATTCGTTTTGATAACCCCACCATAATTACCTACCACGACGCTATTAAAAAGAGTCGAGATGTTATCAACGATGTTAACAACTTCCCCTGCCTGAGTGTTTTCCAATAAGTGTGCGGTGAAAGGAACACTAGACGGCGTCTGTGGTTGGAGTGACAGTTGGGAGGACAGAGGGAGGTCTGATCAACTCCCAAGGGAGGGGCTATTTATTACTGTAATTAAAGAACTGTCGGCGGAGACATGCGATGATTACAAACGACTCCCGATTCCCAAACAGAGATAATCTCTTCATTTGGTAGGCGATACATGAGTAGCAGTTGTATGATCCGAGCGAAGACAACAATTAAAAAGAAACACATGTAACGAGGTAACTTGATTTCCTCGCTCCCTTCACCATCCGCCACTTCCTTCCCCTGCTCGGTGTATGTGGCTGGTATTAATGCCACGTCTCTTGTTTGTAAACGTGCCAAGTTGTGTGCACCACTGCGGGCTGTCTATTATAAGCAGGCCTCTGGGGCGGTGTTTCCATATGGCGCCACATATGGCACTCAGCAGCATCAATTAATGTTGTTATAATAGTCATTTTTATGAGCTATGCCTTCACTGCCTCCCCGTCATCTCTAGCCCCCTTTCTCCCTCGCCTAAAGCCTGCAACTATTTATATCCCCCTGAGAACCTGCGTCCTTTGCAGTGGACGTTTGTACTTGGTCTATTTCCATAGTGGATCTAACATAATATTGTGAGGATCCAGTCCATAGTGGATCTAACATAATAGTGTGAGAGTTCAGTCCATAGTGGATCTAACATAATAGTGTGAGAGTCCAGTCCATAGTGGATCTAGCATAATAATGTGAGAGTCCAGTCCATAGTGGATCTAACGTAATAGTGTGAGAGTCCAGTCCATAGTGGATCTAACATAATAGTGTGAGAGTCCAGTCCATAGTGGATCTAGCATAATAATGTGAGAGTCCAGTCCATAGTGGATCTAACGTAATAGTGTGAGAGTTCAGTCCATAGTGGATCTAACATAATAGTGTGAGAGTCCAGTCCATAGTGGATCTAACATAATAGTGTGAGAGTCCAGTCCATAGTGGATCTAACATAATATTGTGAGAGTCCAGTCCATAGTGGATCTAACATAATAGTGTGAGAGTTCAGTCCATAGTGGATCTAACATAATAGTGTGAGAGTCCAGTCCATAGTGGATCTAACATAATAGTGTGAGAGTCCAGTCCATAGTGGATCTAACATAATAGTGTGAGAGTCCAGTCCATAGTGGATCTAACATAATAGTGTGAGAGTCCAGTCCATAGTGGATCTAACATAATAGTGTGAGAGTCCAGTTCATAGTGGATCTAACATAATAGTGAGAGTCCAGTCCATAGTGGATCTAACATAATAGTGTGAGAGTCCAGTCCATAGTGGATCTAACATAATAGTGTGAGAGTCCAGTTCATAGTGGATCTAACATAATAGTGAGAGTCCAGTCCATAGTGGATCTAACATAATTGTGTGAGAGTCCAGTCCATAGTGGATCTAACATAATAGTGTGAGAGTCCAGTTCATAGTGGATCTAACATAATAGTGAGAGTCCAGTCCATAGTGGATCTAACATAATAGTGTGAGAGTCCAGTCCATAGTGGATCTAACATAATAGTGTGAGAGTCCAGTTCATAGTGGATCTAACATAATAGTGAGAGTCCAGTCCATAGTGGATCTAACATAATAGTGTGAAATGTCCAGTGCAGAGGATGCTGGTTCTCACACCGTGAATTATTTGCCACTTGCCAAGATTTAAAATGTTGTTTCTAAAAATGGTCTACTTTTAAGAGTGGCCTAGTGGTTAGAGTGTCCGCCCTGAGATGGGTAGGTTGTGAGTTTAAACCCCGGCCGAGTCATACCAAATAGTATAAAAAATGGGAGCGATTACCTCCCTGCTTGGCACTCAGCCTCAAGGGTTGGAATTGGGGGTTAAATCACCAAAAATGTCTTCAGCATTGTCCACACGTTTAAGTCAGGACTTTGGTAAGGCCATTCTAAAACCTTAATTCTCGCCTGATTTAGCCATTCCTTTACCACTTTTGACGTGTGTCATTGTCCTGTTGGAACACCCAACTGCGCCCAAGACCCAACCCCCGGGCTGATGATTTTAGCTTGTCCTGAAGAATTTGGAGGTAATCCTCCTTTTTCATTCTCGCATTTACCCTCTCTAAAGCAGCAGTTCCATTGGCAGCAAAACAGGCCCAGAGCATAATACTACCACCACCATGCTAGACCGTAGAGTTGGTGTTCCTGGGATTAAATACCTCACCTTTTCTCCTCCAAACATATTGCTGGGTATTGTGGCCAAACAGCTCAATTTTAGTTTAATCTGACATCACATGAACAAAGATAAGACCTTCTGGAGGAAAGTTCTGTGGTCTTGCCTATAAAACCTATGTGGTCATATTAGACCAGCAACGGGGCCCATTAGTGTGAATTTTGTCTGCATTTATTCACAAAGCAATGAGTCGGTGATACAAGAACCAGAATCTGCGAGAGATTTTTTGTTCCCCCGGTGCCTTTGGTGGTTGGATCTAAAAGGAAACGAAGCAAAAAGCTCCGCCTAAAAAGCTCCCAGCCATACCGGCCTTGTCAGCGACACCACAATTAGAGACCCGATCACTGGCAGTTAGCAGCGAGAACTAGCGAGCGACTCTTTCGTTTGACGAACACACTCAAACGCCGGGTTTTAAAACGATTTCAGATTTCTAATCACTCCCAGGATGAAAGGCCCGGGTGTGTTCGTTTGTCTCTGTGCGGGGAGCTTCCCTTGCCATCGCTCTGCCTCTGATTCTGATTGTTTTTTGTTCCTCTCTCTTCCAGCAGGCAGCCGAGCCGGCAGGCAGCGCCGTTTGAAGGTGCAGTCAGAAGCCAGTGCGAGCCTGATGCTTTGTAGTGATATTTCCAGCAGCACAATCTCATTACTCTTTGACGTGGGAGATGCGTGCAGGGGCGGATTGTCATTTCACGCTGTCAAAAGTTCCGTGAGGGGAACCGGCGGTGGGGAATAGAACTTCAATGACCTGCATGTCTCCGGCTCATTGAGACTGAATATATTAGGCCGAATAACACAGATCCCATCCCGACAACTGGATCCTTGAGAATGCTTGTAAACGTTAATGTCCGGTCCCTCGGGAGTGGGGAATTTCTCTCATCTGGAAAGTCGGAAAGCTGATCTATTTTACAGCCTCCTTAAAGTGTTGGTATAGAACCTCTGAACCTAATTAACACCGTATACACCGAACGCACATGTCGGTAGTAAAGACAAGCTGGTATTAGGCCCCTTCTAAGGTTATCCAGGGTAAATCCCACCTAACCTTATCCTTGTCCACACACACACAATGGTCGTTTAAGACCCCCTCACCCCCTCATAGTCACCTCCAGTGGTGCTTTGTGTGCAAGTTCTTAAAGGTAACTTATCTGAACAATATCCAGTGTTGTGGTATTTCAATGAACTGGAATCCAGTGTGCTGTGGGGCCCTATTGAAGTGAATCACACCTGAGCCATCATAAATGAATCAAATCTTTAATGGACTTGTGGAAGTAAACCAAGAACATTTTACATCAATCAATCTAGGGCAGTGGTTCTTAACCTTGTTGGAGGTACCAAACCCCACCAGTTTCATATGCGCATTCACCAAACCCTTCTTTAGTGAAAAATATACATATATATTTTTTTGAAATTCAAGACAAAGTTATATGGTTTTTTTACCAGTGCACAACATGAACTGTGCATGAACATCACCTTGTTCGAAGAACAAAACCAACACAGTGCATGAACTCACAACAAATTACACACCTGCAAATCAGTGTGAATTCTGCTGTTGCCGTATCCGTAATACGCCGATAGGGAGGAGTTTTTATTTACACGATGAGTCGGGTGTGTCTCGACCTCCGCGGCGGAGGGTCCGCCGAACCCCTTAGGCAGAGTCACCGATCGAACCCAGGTTAAGAACCACTGATCTAGGGATCTACATATCTGGTCAGGACACTCCTCACTCTTTTGCCTTCACCTTCATTGTCCATTCCTTTTTGGTGACTTTATATACTCTGGACCTATCGTTGAGTCCGCGACATACATGGCGGACAATAACTGATACAGTCTGCTTTGCCAGTCCAAAAGCATTCGCCGTTTTCCGTAGCCTTCCCTCGACAGCCAGGTAATACAAAGCACACGCTACCTTTTTTTATCACATCCACGGGAGCCCGCATTCTCATTGACTCTCCTTCGACAAATGGACAAAGTTTTTCGGTAAGTAGAATCACAGCTGACCCCGGACATTGGAAAGTTCTGTTGCCGTCTGAGAAGTGTTGTATCCCAAATAGCTGCAATGGCTTTCTCTTAAGGTATTCATGTGTGATTTCCACAAGCGTCTGTACATGTAGAAGAAGGAGAAACACGGGCATGTCTGGATGACTCGCCTCCATATTTCCAGTGGTTAACTCCGAGTTACGAAACCGTTCTTTCTGACGTCACTTCCTGTGTGGGGCGCGGTCTTTCCGGCGTCACTTCCTCTCCGAACTCAGTTTGTAAAAGATCAATGAGTCCATACAAAGTTAAGAAACGGAGATTCAAGAAATACATAAAACATTGAACCTTAAACGATGGTTTAGTGTGGCTGAAACGGGGCTTAGGCTAAATAATTATTCGTGTAAGGGGTTATCCGGCTTAGTGTAGACATAGCCTTAAAGTATTGAGAGTCCTGAGGGCAAAACCCACACAGAACTCTGAAAGATTTTCTCTTGGGACCATTCATCGTCTCCCCTCCCAACTTGGAGTGTCCTTCAAAGTGGATTTCACATGGAATTGTTGTAATGCCCTAAAAACTGTTCTCTGTTAAAAAAGGCTGCCAGGCACTGGTTACCAAGCAAAGCCCGGCTTGTTGCCGGGGTGACTGTCCCAACGTGCTTCCTGGGTAATTTTCGAGGTCACTGGTTTGTGCACGCCTATGTGGTGCAGATGGGCCCACCCTCATTCAGAGCGCAGCAGGAGCTCTTTCATTACACCCGGTGAATGGCCTCATTCATCCACTTCACCTCGATTGGTCACACTGAGTCTCTTTAGAGCGCCGAGGACAAACTTTTCTCTCTTTCTGCTGGCTGATCATCTACGCACCACCCACCTTAGTCATGCTTCACTTTTGTTCTGGAGCATGTGCTGGGTGAAGGAATGGCCCTGAGCTTTGGCAGCAAACTATAACTGCCCGATAATTATAGGACATTCCAGTTGTGGAATAACTAATAATCTAATCACTTATCTTTCCGAGACATTTTAGACAATTCGATGCTTTAAACTTCGTGGCAAGTGCGGAGAAGTTTTCTGTTTCAAACATAGTTGTGCCGCAACGCTCAAAGCAAAGCATAAAGGTATGCTCGGGTGAGTTCGGTGTGGCTTGAGACTTTAAACTGTTTCTAACTTTTTTAACTGCTTTTTATCTAACAAATTGTTCTCAAGGTCATTTGTATTTTCTTTTTCAATGTGTATTTTACCTCTGTTTTAAATGTTACTTTTTAGTCTGTCCTTTGCCTGCATTTCTTTGTGGTATGCAGCCCTTTGTTCTTCAACTCTGGTTGTTTTTAAAGGGCTTTATTAAATAATGTTGGTATGGTATGGTATGGTATGGTATGGTGGAAGAATTTGAGAGCCCTGATGTGGTAGCCATTTTTGTTTGAACTCACAACCTACCGATCTCAGGGCGGACACTCTAACCACAGGGCCACTGAGTAGTAGGGACAAACTGTAAAAAGTGATTATTAGTCCACTTGTTAATTTACTGTTAATATCTGCTTACTTTCTGTTTCAACATGTTCTATCTACACTTCTGTTAAAATGTAATAATAACTTATTCGTCTCTTGTTTGATACTTTACATTAGTTTTGGATGATGCCACAAATTTAGGTATCGGTCCAATACCAAGTCGTTACAGGATCATACATTGGTCATATTCAAAGTCCTCATGTGTACGGGGACGTATTTACTGAGTTTATAAACACAATATGAATTTAAAAAAACGGAAAAAATATTTTGTGACGATAAAAAATATTGTTGTAATCATAGTAGTATCGATCCGCTCGGGATGGTCTCCTTCTGGCCCCACTATGGACTGGACTCTCACACTATTATGTTAGATCCACTATGGACTGGACTCTCACTATTATGTTAGATCCACTATGGACTGGACTCTCACACTATTATGTTAGATCCACTATGGACTGGACTCTCACTATTATGTTAGATCCACTATGGACTGGACTCTCACACTATTATGTTAGATCCACTATAGACTGGACTCTTACACTATTGTGTTAGATTCACTATGGACTGGACTCTCCCACTATTATGTTAGATCCACTATGGACTGGACTCTCACTATTATGTTAGATCCACTATGGACTGGACTCTCACACTATTATGTTAGATCCACTATGGACTTGACTCACACTATTATGTTAGATCCACTATGGACTTGACTCACACTATTATGTTAGATCCACTATGGACTTGACTCATATTATTATGTTAGCTCCACTATGGACTGGACTCATACTATTATGTTAGATCCACTATGGACTGGACTCTCACTATTATGTTAGATCCACTATGGACTGGACTCTCACACTATTATGTTAGATCCACTATGGACTGGACTCATACTATTATGTTAGATCCACTATGGACTTGACTCACACTATTATGTTAGATCCACTATGGACTGGACTCTCACACTATTATGTTAGATCCACTATGGACTGGACTCATACTATTATGTTAGATCCACTATGGACTTGACTCACACTATTATGTTAGATCCACTATGGACTTGACTCACACTATTATGTTAGATCCACTATGGACTGGACTCACACTATTATGTTAGATCCACTATGGACTGGACTCTCACACTATTATGTTAAATCCACTATGGACTGGACTCTCACTACTTGTATTCCATTTATGTTTACATCTAACACAACTTCCCAACTCATATGGAAACGGGGTTTGTACATCATAATATGACCTCTTTAATGCGCCTTTAAACACGCTGGTTTGCAGTGTTCTTTATAATGCGGTGCGCCCTATGGTCCGAAAAAATACTTAGTTTTTGTGTCCGACCTTCAATACAAACACCAAAGGAATTATCCCGGTCATCATTCCCCTTTTAAGAAGTTGTAACTGCAGCACTTAGCTAAGCCTACTGGACGGCTATATGTGCCGGCCCTGGAGTGAGTCCCAGGTCTGGCACTGTGCAAAGTGGACTAATTGTCTCGGGTCGGCTCGCGTGCCAGCAATGAGATCCACTTTAGCGGGTGACAGGGTTGCACCAATTTGGTTTCTCCCATCCCGACTCCTCGCCGCTCTCTATCTCCTGCTGCAGATTTAGCCGCTCCGCTTCTCAAACTACTGAGCTGTAAAATTGAGTGGAGGCTAGGCAAGATTCAAAATGAGACCTGGCAATTGGAGATGCACTCACCTTGAGGAGGGTCACTGCTGCCGGCGCCACCTGAAGGAACGGGAAGGCAGAACGTCAGCCATTTTTGCATGAAAAGGCAGGTGGAAAAGAGGGGAGGCCTTTGCTGACAATATGAGATGACATGTTGGCAAAGAACATCGGAATTAGCAGACAATCGACATAGAAGACCCAATACAAAGGTGTTGAATAGAGATGTCCGATAATATCGGGCTGCCGATATTATCGGCCAATAAATGCTTTAAAATGTAATATCGGAAATGATGGGTATCGGTTTCAAAAAGTACAATTTATGACTTTTTAAAATGCTGCTGTGTATGTAGGGAGAAGTACAGAGCGCCAATAAACCTTAAAGGCACTGCCTTTGCGTGCCGGCACAGTCACATAATATCTACGGCTTTTCACACACACGAGTGAATGCAAGGCATACTTGGTCAACAAGCTTCACAGTGTCTAGGCCAGGGGTCACCAACCTTTTTGAAACCAAGAGCTACTTCTTGGGTAGTGATTAATGCGAAGGGCTACCAGTTTGATACACACTTAAAGGGAAACTTCGGTTTTTTTCAACCTGGGCCCTGTTTTCATAATTTTTTCTGTATATGTGAGTGCTGGATAAAACATTTTTTGAGGTCGCGCCAGTATTGAGCAGGGCAGGCAGCCTCCAGCCCAGCTAACGCTCGTACACAGGGCAACTGGCTCTCGTCAAAATTCGGCCTATAAACATGCATTTTTTTCACACTGACAGGCTCAGATAGTTACAATGAGTGTCCGACAACATACTAGAAAGGAGAAATTAACGTATGTCTCTACCTTTAGCTGGAGATCGCTGTTTTTTGCGAGCTGTGTCCAAATCTCACCACGCTACAAATCTCGTTCCGAAATCTCGCGATAACTCGCGACAAAACACCGGTGGAAAAACAGTTACCTGACTGAGGTGAAGAGAGATGACTGAAGTGATTTTCTGTTGGATTACCGAAGACTGTTATTTTAGTTTTATAGAAAAGTTTGTTTGTTTGTCTGTCATGGCTCTCTTCACCTCAGTCAGGTAACTGTTTTTCCACCGGTGTTTTGTCGCGAGTTATCGCGAGATTTCGGAACGAGATTTGTAGCGTGGTGAGATTTGGACACAGCTCGCAAAAAACAGCGATCTCCAGCTAAAGGTAGAGACATACGTTAATTTCTCCTTTCTAGTATGTTGTCGGACACTCATTGTAACTATCTGAGCCTGTCAGTGTGAAAAAAATGCATGTTTATAGGCCGAATGTTGACGAGAGCCAGTTGCCCTGTGTACGAGCGTTAGCTGGGCTGGAGGCTGCCTGCCCTGCTCAATACTGGCGCGACCTCAAAAAATGTTTTATCCAGCACTCACATATACAGAAAAAATTATGAAAACAGGGCCCAGGTTGAAAAAAACCGAAGTTTCCCTTTAAATAAATTGCCAGAAATAGCCAATTTGCTCAATTTACCTTTAACTCTATGTTATTATTAATAATTAATGATATTTACACTTAATTGAACGGTTTAAAAGAGGAGAAAACATGAAACAAATGACAATTACATTTTGAAACATAGTTTATCTTCAATTTCGACTCTTTAAAATTCAAAATTCAACCAAAAAAAGAAGAGAAAAACTAGCTAATTCGAATCTTTTTGAAAAAATTTTAAAAATAATTTATGGAACATCATTAGTAATTTTTCCTGATTAAGATTAATTTTAGAATTTTGATGAAATAGGTTAAAATCAAATCTGCACTTTGTTAGAATATATAACAAATTGGACCAAGCTATATTTCTAACAAAGACAAATAATTATTTCTTCTAGATTTTCCAGAACAAAAATGTTAAAAGAAATGAAAAAGACTTTGAAATAAGATTTAAATTTGATTCTACAGATTTTTTAGATTTGCCAGAATATTTTTTTGAATTTTAATCCTAATAAGTTTGAAGAAATATTTCACAAATATTCTTCGTCGAAAAAACAGAAGCTAAAATGAAGAATTAAATTAAAATGTATTTATTATTCTTTACAATAAAAAATACATTTACTTGAACATTGATTTAAATTGTCAGGAAAGAAGAGGAAGGAATTTAAAAGGTAAAAAGGTATATGTGTTCAAAAATCCTAAAATCATTTTTAAGGTTGTATTTTTTCTCTAACATGGTCTTTCTGAAAGTTATAAGAAGCAAAGTAAAAAAAATAAATTAATTTATTTAAACAAGTGAAGACCAAGCCTTTAAAATATTTTCTTGGATTTTCAAATTCTATTTGAGTTTTGTCTCTCTTAGAATTAAAAATGTCGAGCAAAGCGAGACCAGCTTGCTAGTAAATAAATAAAATTTAAAAAATAGAGGCAGCTCACTGGTAAGTGCTGCTATTTGAGCTATTTTTAGAACAGGCCAGCGGGCTACTCATCTGGTCCTTACGGGCTACCTGGTGCCCGCGGGCACCACGTTGGTGACCCCTGGTCTAGGCTGAATGAGCAGCTATCGGACACCTCGGTCTCCTTGGATGCATCCTCGCTCATCCATACCGACTGGACACTGGCCGAGAATTAGTGGGTGGAGTCGGCTCTCTCAGTTGCTTTGTTGGGTCTGCTCCTGTCTCTGGCCATGCTCCCCCCCCCACCCCAGCAGACGATGGCGTGGAACACCGCAGAGGCCACCACAGTATGTATGTTTCTTTGTTGGCTCTGCTCTTTTAATGTCTTTAATGTCCTTTGATATTTCCCTCTTACACACATGTTTATGTGTGCTATGGCTATGAGGTTTTTCTTCTCCTTGGCCTCAGTCTGGACCACCTCTCCAGGGGCCCAGGCTTAGACTGAATATTTTTTTCATAGAATATTTTTAAATCTGTATCGATCCATTGTGGTGGAGAAGGAGCTGAGCCGGTCGATCTACGTTCCCATCCTCACCTATGGTCATGAGCTTTGGGTTATGACCGAAAGGACAAGATCACGGGTACAAGCGGCCCAAATGAGTCTCCTCCGCTGGGTGGTGGGTCTCTCCCTTAGAGATAGGGTGAGAAGCTCTGCCATCCGGGAGGAACTCAAAGTAAAGCCGCTGCTCCTCCACATGGAGAGGAGCCAGATGAGGTGGTTCGGGCATCTGGTCAGGATGCCACACGAACGCCTCCCTAGGGAGGTGTTTAGGGCACGTCCGACCAGTAGGAGGCCACGGGGAAGACCCAGGACACGTTGGGAAGACTATGTCTCCCGGCTGGCCTGGGAACGCCTCGGGATCCCCCGGGAGGAGCTGGATGAAGTGGCTGGGGAGAGGAAAGTCTGGGTTTCCCTGCTTAGGCTGCTGCCCCCGCGACCTGACCTCGGATAAGCGGAAGAAGATGGATGGATGGATGGATTTCTGATTCTGATTCTGATGTGACAAAAAACCATGACTGAGACTTGCCATCTAAAACTCAAAGGAAGAAAATCATGATCCGTGCAGCCCTCGTACTGACCCTTGAAAATAATGCAAACAATCTATTACTTTAGGACTCAAAAGATACATGAATAAAGCACTTTTTGGGCAAGAAGCGGAGCGTCACTCCCACACACCACATAGGCCAGAACTGGGCGTATATTTTGACTCAGGGATCACATTGAGAGAAAAAATGTGTATATAAATTATATATACACATTTAGCTGTGAAACAACCTGCTGTACGGTATTTGTCTTTGTGTCCCTTTTTTTCAGGAACACCAATTCCAAAAGTCACAATGTCCGACAGAATTGTAAAATAGCTGTGACAGACCACCTCCAAAAAACAGAATGGAATTTTACGGGGTTTATTTACTGAATGGGACACCCAAAATGTACATGAAAATAAAGAAAGCGGGTTTTACAATATTAACTATGACCGATAAAACACTGAATATTAACAACATATGAACATCTTTTACTTCTCAGGCCAGCTCCTCCATAGTTGTGCATCTTTTACAATCAAGCAAAACACAACAAAAATGTAACAAACAGCAACATATGAATGCAAAGGGTAATAAACACCTACAATATGATATATTATCACTTTTATGCAGACATTTGTTGTAAAAACTTGCTTCCACATCTGTTCCTGACACATGAGTTTGGGGCTGGCTGCTCTGAAAACAAGCCCCGCCCACTCTGCTTTGTTCCTGGTTTGAGCTCCTGTGACGTAGATTACCGGAATAACTCCTAACAGATTTCAACCATTGAAATACTTTCTATTGTTTAATACTTACGGTCATTTAAAACAGCACTGCACATCATAATGGCAAATACAGTTTTGATGTTAAAGGTCTAAAAAAAATTTATGTAGAACGTCCAGGGGTCCGCATTGTAAATCTTTAATTTTTTTATTTTAATTTTTTTTGTCCTGTCCAGCTTCTCAGGCAAATCATATTTTTTGATGTAGAGGGTAGGTGCTCGTGTCGGCTGTTCAAATTTACTTTACAAAGGATAAGTGTAGGGTACTTCTCTTGTTGCCTTATTTGTATTTGACTTTATTAAAGGCCTACTGAAATGAATTTTTTTTATTTAAACGGGGATAGCAGATCTATTCTATGTGTCATACTTGATCATTTCGCGATATTGCCATATTTTTGCTGAAAGGATTTAGTAGAGAACAACGACGATAAAGATTGCAACTTTTGGTATCTGATAAAAAAAAGGCTTGCCCCTACCGGAAGTAGCGTGACGTAGTCAGTTGAACATATACGCAAAGTTCCCTATTGTTTACAATGATGGCCGCATGAAGTGAGAGAGATTCGGACCGAGAAAGCGACAATTTCCCCATTAATTTGAGCGAGGATGAAAGATTTGTGGATGAGGAAAGTGCAAGTGAAGGACTAGTGGGGAGTTGAAGCTATTCAGATAGGGAAGATGCTGTGAGAGCCGGGGGTGACCTGATATTCAGCTGGGAATGACTACAACAGTAAATAAACACAAGACATATATATACTCTATTAGCCACAACACAACCAGGCTTATATTTAATATGCCACAAATTAATCCTGCATAAAAACACCTGCGTGTTTGTTATGCTAGCTCCTAGCTCCTATGCTAGCTCCTAGCTCCATAGAACACGCCAATACAATTCAAACACCTGATCAACACACACAATCACTCAGCCCAAAAGACCGTTCACCTAACCCAAGGTTCATAAAGCTTATATATTTTAAAAAAGTTACGTATATACGCAAAAAAAAGTTGCGCACATACGGTCAAGCGATCAAATGTTTAGAAGCCAAAGCTGCATACTCACAGTAGCACGTCTGCGTCTTTGTCATCCAAATCAAAGTAATCCTGGTAAGAGTCTGTGTTGTCCCAGTTCTCTACAGGCGTCTGTGTATCCAAGTCAAAAGTCCTCCTGGTTAGAGTCTCTGTTATCCGAGTTCTTCCATCTTGACTGCATCTTTCGGGAATGTAAACAAAGAAGCGCCGGCTGTGTACTGTTGTTGCTGACTACGTTCGAAAAATACGTCCATTTCGCACCGACAACTTTCTTCTTTGCTTGCTCAGCTTCCTTCTCCATAATGCAATGAACATGATTGCAACAGATTCACGAACACAGATGTCCAGAATACTGTGGAATTATGAAATGAAAACAGAGCTTTTTCGTATTGGCTTCAATGTGGAAGGCATACCCGTGTTCCCCGGTCTACGTCACGCGCATACGTCATCCTCAGAGGCGTTTCGAACCGGAAGTTTAGCGGCAAATTTAAAATGTCACTTTATAAGTTAACCCGGCCGTATTGGCATGTGTTATAATGTTAAGATTCCATCATTGATATATAAACTATCAGACCGCGTGGTCAGTAGTAGTGGCTTTCAGTAGGCCTTTAAATGTATTTATATTATCATTTGGTGCAGCCGGGCCGGAGCAGGAGGGGATAGAAAGAGAAAAAAAGGAAGACAGAAGGGGAAATTGTGGGGACAAGAGGGGGACAAAAACAACAACAGCAACAACAACAACAACAATAGAGCAAATATGACATGTACAAATATGATGGTAAAAGTGATAACAAATAAGCAGTTAGTGAAATAAAAAATAATACAGAAATGACAATGAGCATTATTACACTACCGGATTGTAAATATTAACGGGCCGCATGTGGCCTGCGGGCCGTACTTTGCCCAGGTCTGACATAGGCAATGTGAGTTACCGCCACCTTAGCGATTAAGCGGGTTTGCACTCTCCACTGCGGCCAGGTCTCCCTCCCTCCGCCAAGGTGCCGCACTATCATTTGCAGGAAAATGACTTCCGTAATGAAGAATCTAGGCCCATAAATCCTCGCGGCCTCGCCTTCCTCCCGCCGCCAAAGTCCCGTTGAGGAGCTAGTAAAAATACCCTTTAAAAAATTCATAGTGCAATTTTGCTCAAATCCCTCCCAGCAAGCACAATTATGGGACTTTCATCTCAATTGATTTATGTCCCCGGCTAGAAGAGGGAGGTGCAACGGCTAAGAGACAAGTGGGGCTGGGGAAACGGGAAGGTAGAAAAAACAAGTGGTAAATCATTGTTTTTAAAAGGGAAAGGCCAAGGTGTTCTGTCACGTTCAATGTGTGCTTGCATGGCGGATGATAGAGAGGTGTGTGTGTGTGTGGATGGAGGAGGAAAGAGGGATGGGAAAGGAGCGATTAAAAAGCAGAAGCGAGAGGAGGAGGCGGCGGCGGAGGAAGCGAGGTGGGAGGGAGATGGGGGAGCGGTATTCCATTTGATTAATAACACTAATCAAATTATACAGTGTTCCACTGTGTCCTGAAATCTGGGGCCATAATGTCCTCTAATGGCGAGGTTCATGGAGCTAAACTTCAGAGGAAAAACACATCGCTGACTGCAGCACGCCTTAATGAAGGCAGTAAAACATCCATTTCCACAAGCATGAAATGAAAGGCAAGATTGTAGATGTGCACCCGGTGGCTCAGCGGCTGCACAGAAATGGAAGGCTGTTAACACAAAAGACGGTGTGGAAGAGAGAGAGAGGGAGAGCGGGATGAAGGTCCTTGTGAAAAAAGAATTGAAGAGAATCGAAGAGATTTAAAGGGCAAGAGCGCCGAGAACAATGGAATAGCACCAGGAAAAGAAAGAAAAAAGATCAAGCGAGGAGAGGAAGATTGGTGGACGTACTCGGAGAACTGATTATGGATGAGCTTGCACGTTTAATGAGACGTGCTGCAGTCACAATGCATCACTGTTTAGTTGCACGTGCACCTGAACGCATCCTTCTCAGTTCCTCTCTACGTCCCCGTGTTCCATACCTGTCTCACGTGCACCTGAACGCATCCTTCTCAGTTCCACTCCACATCCCAGTGTTCTATACCTGTCTCACGTGCACCTGAACGCATCCTTCTCAGTTCCACTCCACATCCCCGTGTTCTATACCTGTCTCACGTGCACCTGAACGCATCCTTCTCAGTTCCACTCCACATCCCAGTGTTCTATACCTGTCTCACGTGCACCTGAACGCATCCTTCTCAGTTCCACTCCACATCCCCGTGTTCTATACCTGTCTCACGTGCACCTGAACGCATCCTTCTCAGTTCCACTCCACATCCCCGTGTTTTAAACGTGTCTCACGTGCACCTGAACGCATCCTTCTCAGTTCCACTCCACATTCCCATGTTCTTTCCCTGTCTCACGTGCACCTGAACGCATCCTTCTCAGTTCCACTCCACATCCCCGTGTTCTATACCTGTCCCACGTGCACCTGAACGCATCCTTCTCCGTTCCACTCCACATCCCCGTGTTCTATACCTGTCCCACGTGCACCTGAACACATCCTTCTCAGTTCCACTCCACATCCCCGTGTTCCATACCTGTCTCACGTGCACCTGAACGCATCCTTCTCAGTTCCGCTCCACATCCCCGTGTTCTATACCTGTCTCACGTGCACCTGAACACATCCTTCTCCATTCCACTCCACATCCCCGTGTTCTATACCTGTCTCACGTGCACCTGAACGCATCCTTCTCCGTTCCACTCCACATCCCCGTGTTCTATACCTGTCTCAAGTGCACCTGAACGCATCCTTCTCAGTTCCACTCCACATCCCCGTGTTCTATACCTGTCCCACGTGCACCTGAACGCATCCTTCTCAGTTCCACTCCACATCCCCGTGTTCTATACCTGTCTCACGTGCACCTGAACGCATCCTTCTCCGTTCCACTCCACATCCCCGTGTTCTATACCTGTCTCACGTGCACCTGAACGCATCCTTCTCCGTTCCACTCTACATCCCTGTGTTCTATACCTGTCTCACGTGCACCTGAACGCATCCTTCTCAGTTCCACTCTACAT
Source organism: Entelurus aequoreus (assembly GCF_033978785.1). Lineage (NCBI taxonomy): Eukaryota > Metazoa > Chordata > Actinopteri > Syngnathiformes > Syngnathidae > Entelurus > Entelurus aequoreus. The sequence continues at coordinate 82,003,217 of NC_084736.1, forward strand.
CCCCGTGTTCTATACCTGTCTCACGTGCACCTGAACGCATCCTTCTCAGTTCCACTCTACATCCCCGTGTTCTATGCCTGTCTCACGTGCACCTGAACGCATCCTTCTCAGTTCCACTCCACATCCCCGTGTTCTATGCCTGTCTCACGTGCACCTGAACGCATCCTTCTCAGTTCCACTCCACATCCCCGTGTTCCATACCTGTCTCACGTGCACCTGAACGCATCCTTCTCAGTTCCACTCCACATCCCCGTGTTCCATGCCTGTCTCACGTGCACCTGAACGCATCCTTCTCAGTTCCACTCTACATCCCCGTGTTCTATGCCTGTCTCACGTGCACCTGAACGCATCCTTCTCAGTTCCACTCCACATCATCGTGTTCTATGCCTGTCTCACGTGCACCTGAACGCATCCTTCTCAGTTCCACTCCACATCCCCGTGTTCTATACCTGTCTCACGTGCACCTGAACGCATCCTTCTCAGTTCCACTCCACATCCCCGTGTTCTATACCTGTCTCACGTGCACCTGAACGCATCCTTCTCCGTTCCACTCCACATCCCCGTGTTCTATACCTGTCTCACGTGCACCTGAACGCATCCTTCTCCGTTCCACTCCACATCCCCGTGTTCTATACCTGTCTCACGCGCACCTGAACGCATCCTTCTCAGTTCCACTCCACATCCCTGTGTTCTATACCTGTCTCACGTGCACCTGAACGCATCCTTCTCAGTTCCACTCCACATCCCCGTGTTCTATACCTATCTCACGTGCACCTGAACGCATCCTTCTCCGTTCCACTCCACATCCCCGTGTTCTATACCTGTCTCACGTGCACCTGAACGCATCCTTCTCAGTTCCACTCCACATCCCCGTGTTCCATACCTGTCTCACGTGCACCTGAACGCATCCTTCTCAGTTCCACTCGACATCCCCGTGTTCTATACCTGTCTCAAGTGCACCTGAACACATCCTTCTCAGTTCCACTCGACATCCCCGTGTTCTATACCTGTCACACGTGCACCTGAACGCATCCTTCTCAGTTCCACTCGACATCCCCGTGTTCTATACCTGTCTCACGTGCACCTGAACGCATCCTTCTCAGTTCCACTCCACATCCCTGTGTTCTATACCTGTCTCACGTGCACCTGAACGCATCCTTCTCAGTTCCACTCCACATCCCTGTGTTCTATACCTGTCTCACGTGCACCTGAACGCATCCTTCTCCGTTCCACTCTACATCCCCGTGTTCTATACCTGTCTCACGTGCACCTGAACGCATCCTTCTCAGTTCCACTCGACATCACCGTGTTCTATGCCTGTCTCACGTGCACCTGAACGCATCCTTCTCAGTTCCACTCGACATCCCCGTGTTCTATACCTGTCACACGTGCACCTGAACACATCCTTCTCAGTTCCACTCGACATCCCCGTTTTCTATACCTGTCTCACGTGCACCTGAACGCATCCTTCTCAGTTCCACTCCACATCCCTGTGTTCTATACCTGTCTCACGTGCACCTGAACGCATCCTTCTCAGTTCCACTCCACATCCCTGTGTTCTATACCTGTCTCACGTGCACCTGAACGCATCCTTCTCCGTTCCACTCTACATCCCCGTGTTCTATACCTGTCCCACGTGCACCTGAACACATCCTTCTCAGTTCCACTCCACATCCCCGTGTTCTATACCTGTCTCACGTGCACCTGAACGCATCCTTCTCCATTCCACTCCACATACCCGTGTTCTATACCTGTCTCACGTGCACCTGAACGCATCCTTCTCAGTTCCACTCGACATCCCCGTGTTCTATACCTGTCTCACGTGCACCTGAACGCATCCTTCTCAGTTCCACTCGACATCCCCGTGTTCTATACCTGTCTCACGTGCACCTGAACGCATCCTTCTCAGTTCCACTCTACATCCCCGTGTTCTATGCCTGTCTCACGTGCACCTGAACGCATCCTTCTCAGTTCCACTCGACATCCCCGTGTTCTATACCTGTCTCACGTGCACCTGAACGCATCCTTCTCAGTTCCACTCCACATCCCTGTGTTCTATACCTGTCTCACGTGCACCTGAACGCATCCTTCTCAGTTCCACTCCATAACCCCGTGTTCTATGCATGTCTCACGTGCACCTGAACGCATCCTTCTCAGTTCCACTCCACATCCCCGTGTTCTATACCTGTCTCACGTGCACCTGAACGCATCCTTCTCAGTTCCACTCCACATCCCTGTGTTCTATACCTGTCTCACGTGCACCTGAACGCATCCTTCTCAGTTCCACTCTATATCCCCGTGTTCTATACCTGTCTCCGTAATATCATCAAAGGGTTCAGAGAATGTGGAGAAATCACTGCAGGTAAGCAGCTAAGCCCGTGACCTTCCATCCCTCAGGCTGTACTGCATCAACAAGCGACATCAGTGTGTAAAGGATATCACCACATGGGCTCAGGAACACTTCAGAAACCCACTGTCAGTAACTACAGTTGGTCGCTACATCTGTAAGTGCAAGTTAAAACTCTCCTATGCAAGGTGAAAACCGTTTATCAACAACACCCAGAAACGCCGTCGGCTTCGCTGGGCCTGAGCTCATCTAAGATGGACTGATACAAAGTTGAAAAGTGTTCTGTGGTCTGACGAGTCCACATTTCAAATTGTTTTCGGAAATTGTGGACGTCGTGTCCTCCGGACCAAAGAGGAAAAGAACCATCCGGATTGTTCTAGGCGCAAAGTGTAAAAGTCAGCATGTGTGATGGTATGGGGGTGTATTAGTGGCCAAGACATGGGTAACTTACACATCTGTGAAGGCACCATTAATGCTGAAAGGTACATACAGCTTTTGGAGCAACATATGTTGCCATCCAAGCAACGTTGTCATGGACGCCCCTGCTTATTTCAGCAAGACAATGCCAAGCCACGTGTTACATCAACGTGGCTTCATAGTAAAAGAGTGCGGGTACTAGACTGGCCTGCCTGTAGTCCAGACCTGTCTCCCATTGAAAATGTGTGGCGCATTATGAAGCCTAAAATAGCACAAGGGAGACCCCCGGACTGTTGAACAACTTAAGCTGTACATCAAGCAAGAATGGGAAAGAATTCCACCTGAGAAGCTTCAAAAATGTGTCTCCTCAGTTCCCAAACCTTTACTGAGTGTTGTTAAAAGGAAAGGCCATGTAACACAGTGGTGAACATGCCCTTTCCCAACTACTTTGGCACGTGTTGCAGCCATGAAATTCTAAGTTAATTATCATTTGCAACAAAAATAAATAAAGTTTATGAGTTTGAACATCAAATATGTTGTCTTTGTAGTGCATTCAACTGAATATGGCTTGGAAAGGATTTGCAAATCATTGTATTCCGTTTATATTTACATCTAACACCATTTCCCAACTCATATGGAAACGGGGTTTGTAACTAATTAGATGACCATAGTAACTAGTAGGGCTGGGAATCTTTGGGTGTCCCACGATTCGATTCAGAATGGATTCTTGGGGTCACGATTCGATTCAGAATCGATTTTTTTTAATTTATTTTTTTTTAATTTTTAATTTTTTTTTTAATGAAAACAATATACAACAGTGCCATAATAATGCAATACAATTTCAAAACCATACCCGACCCAGCAACATTCAGAATAGCAATAAACAGAGCAATTGAGAGCAATTGAGGACACACAAACATGACACGGAACAATCTAAAAGTAGTGAGACAAAAATGAATATTATCAACAACAGTATCAATATTAGTAACAATTTCAACATAGCAGTGATTAAAAATCCCTCATTGATATTATCATTACAAACATTAATACAAAAAAAAAAATATAAAAAATGAGCAATAGTGTCACAGTGGCTTACACTTGCATCGCATCTCATAAAGTAAATGTCTAATGATAATGTCAATGAGGGATTTTTAATCACTGCTATGTTGAAATTGTAACTAATATTGATACTGTTGTTGATAATATTCATTTTTGTTTCACTACTTTTGGTTTGTTCTGTGTCGTGTTTGTGTCTCCTCTCTATTGCTCTGTTTATTGCACTTCTGAGTGTTGCTGGGTCGGGTTTGGTTTTGGAATTGGATTGCATTGTTATGGTATTGCTGTGTATTTTTTTGTTGGATTGATTAATTAAAAAAAAATAAATAAATAAATAAAAATAAAATTATATAAAAAAAATAAATAAAAAAAAATCGATTTTTTAAAAATGAGAATCGATTCTGAATCGCACAACGTGAGAATTGCGATTCGAATTCGAATCGATTTTTTCCCACACCCCTAGTAACTAGTATATCATCCATAAGCGCAGATTCCAACCATTGAAATGCTTAGTATAGTAGAAGACTTACAGTCATTAGAAAAAATGAGTGCACATCATAATGGCAGCTACACTTTACATCTTAAAGATCTAAAAAATGATTTGGGAATGTCCGGCGGGCCAGATTGAAAAGCTTAACGAGCCTCACGTGGCCCCCGGCCTTAATTTGCCCATGTCTGGTCTGGAGTGATGAATCACGCTTTTCCATCTGGCAACCTGATGGACCAGTCCGGGTTTGGAGGTTGCCAGGAGAACGCTACATTTCCGACTGCATTGTGAAATTTGGCGGTGGATGAATTATGGTGTGGGGTTGTTTTTCAGGAGTTGGGCTTGGCCCCTTAGTTCCAGTGAAAGGAACTTTGAATGCACCCACATCTGCGGTCCTCTCCAAAGTTTCTCATAGTCATTCACATCGACGTCTCACTGGGTTGTGAGTTTTTCCTTGCCCTTATGTGGGCTCTGAACCGAGAATGTCGTTGTGGCTTGTGCAGCCCTTTGAGACACTCGTGATTTAGGGCTATATAAATAGACATTGATTGATTGATTGAAGAGTTGAAGCTGCAGTAGCTGCAAAAGGTGGACCCACACCATATTGAACCCTATGGGTTAGGGACGGGATGGCACTTCAAGTTCATATGTGAGTCGAGGCAGGTGTGCCAAATACTTCCAGTTCCACTCTACATGCGTGTGTTTTATACCTGTCTTCCCTGTCCATCCATCCATTCAGCATCATGGTCTGTCCACACAGCCACCGACTGTCTGTTTTCTCTTGCCTACTCATCTGTCACAATATCCAACACATGCAACCATAGTTCCTCCGTCTGGCCTCCTGCATAAATTCTCCTCCAGGCATTACGCCAGCAGGCAGTACTTCAGGCACATGTACTGTGTTGAACCGCAAAGATCAGTAGCACACATAACGGGGTGTCAAATATGTTGACAATAAACCAGCCAAATAAATAAGTGTTTTCAGATCAATCTGACCTTTTCATTTCTGGGAACTTTAGGGTGGTGTTTACAGCGCAGTCAACAACTGTTAGCAGAGTCACTATGTCATGTTGTGTTTAAGTTGTGTCCTGTTTGGTTGTTTAAGACTCTCGGTTCATGTTTACGCTCCCTCGTTTGGTCGCCATGGTTACCCACTGGTTTCACCTGTTGCACATTTTGATTCACGCACCTGTCACTAATCATGTCACTGTTATTTAAGCCTGTCTTTTCACATATTGTGCGTACTGGAGCTGCTTTGCATGATATGTGTGACCACTCCTTTTAGAGGCGGCCTCAGTGAGGTTGACTGGGGAACTCCTCCTGAATAAATAGAGGAACGCGGGAGCTGTACCTTAGAGCGTAGGGCGAGATTGTGACGGAGTGTGCAGCTCCATGCGTTCTCCTCATGAGCTGAATTGAACTCTGTCTCTGCACGATTCCTTGCTTCTTGTCTGTTTAATAGATGTCATCAGTACCACTCCGTGGATCGATTGGTACCGGGCCGCACAAGAAATTTTAAAAAACAAAAATGAACAAAATGTTTTACATTTTTTTAATTAAATCAACATAAAAAACACAAGATCAATCAATCAATCAATCAATCAATGTTTATTTATATAGCCCTAAATCACAAGTGTCTCAAAGGGCTGTACAAGCCACAACGACATCCTCGGTACAGAGCCCACATACGGGCAAGGAAAAACTCACCCCAGTGGGACGTCGGTGAATGACTATGAGAAACCTTGGAGAGGACCGCATATGTGGGTAACCCCCCCACCCCCACCCCCTAGGGGAGGGGTTACGATACACTTACAATTAGTGCACCAACCCAAAAAACCTCCCTCCCCCATTTACACTCATTCACACTAATTCACAAAAAAGGGTTGTTTCTTTCTGTTATTAATATTTGTGGTTCCTACATTATATATCAATATAGATCAATACAGTCTGCAGGGATACAGTCCGTAAGCACACATGATTGTATTTCTTTATGACAAAAAACAAAACAAAAAAACCAAAAATCCCCCCCCCCCCCCCCCATATTTTCAAGCGTTAGGGCATTAGGGCGTAAGTGTGCAGCTCCATGCGTTCTCCTCATGAGCTAAATTGAACTCTGTCTCTGCCAAATTCCTTGCTTCTTGTTTGTTTAATAAATGTCATCAGTGTTTGAACCTGACAAAGTACCACTAGCACTTAATTCACTGCTAAAAGTCACTCCAATGAGTCCACTTCATCTTAGTAGCCTTCTACAAACATAAAAAAAACAGTTCCCTGAGATGTGCCAATGCACATTTTGATTAGTTTGATATGTGTATTATCAGATTTAGAGTTGGAAAAAAGACAACGTTTTAAAGGCCTACTGAAAGCCACTACTAGCGACCACGCAGTCTGATAGTTTATATATCAATGATGAAATCTTAACATTGCAACACATTCCAATACGGCCGGGTTAACTTATAAAGTGACATTTAAAATTTCCCGGGAAATATCCGGCTGAAACGTCGCGGTATGATGACGTATGCGCGTGACGAAGTCAGAGTAACGGAAGTTATGGTACCCCGTAGAATCCTATACAAAAAGCTCTGTTTTCATTTCATAATTCCACAGTATTCTGGACATCTTTTCAAATTTGTTTAATGAACAATGAAGGCTGCAAAGAAGACAGTTGTAGGTGGGATCGGTGTATTAGCAGCGGACTACAGCAACACAACCAGGAGGACTTTGTTGGAGCGCTAGCCGCGCTAGCCGCCGACCTCACCTTGACTTCCTACGTCTCCGGGCCGCCAAACGCATCGGGTGAAGTCCTTCGTCCTTCTGCTGATCGCTGGAACGCAGGTGAGCACGGGTGTTGATGAGCAAATGAGGGCTGGCTGGCGTAGGTGGAGAGCTAATGTTTTTAGCATAGCTCTGTGCGGTCCGGTTGCTAAGTTAGCTTCAATGGCGTCGTTAGCACAGCATTGTTAACCTTCGCCAGCCTGGAAAGCATTAACCGTGTATTTACATGTCCACGGTTTAATAGTATTGTTGATTTTCTATCTATCCTTCCAGTCAGGGGTTTATTTTTTTTGTTTCTATATGCAGTTAAAGCACGATGCTAACACGTTAGCTCGTAGCTAAAGCATTTCGCCGATGTATTGTCGTGGAGATAAAAGGCACTGAATGTCCATTTCGCGTTCTCGACTCTCATTTTCAAGAGGATATAGTATCCCAGGTGGTTTAAAATACAAATCCGTGATCCACAATAGAAAAAGGAGAGAGTGTGGAATCCAATGAGCCAGCTTGTACCTAAGTTACGGTCAGAGCGAAAAAAGATACGTCCATCACTGTCTCTCAAGTCCTTCACTGTAACGTTCCTCATCTACGAATCTTTCATCCTCGCTCAAATTAATGGGGTAATCGTCACTTTCTCGGTCCGAATCTCTCTCGCTCCATTGTAAACAACGGGGAATTGTGAGGAATACTAGCTCTTGTGACGTCACGCTACTTCCGCTACAGGCAAGGCTTTTTTTTTATCAGCAAGCAAAAGTTGCGAACTTTATCGTCGATTTTCTCTACTAAATCCTTTCAGCAAAAATATGTCAATATCGCGAAATGATCAAGTATGACACATAGAATGGATCTGCTATTCCCGTTTAAATAAATACAAATCATTTCAGTAGGCCTTTAAGTTCATGTAGAATAAGTTACCACAAGCAAATTCGGCGGAGTGGCCCTTTTTAAGTTTGGTAAACTCACACTTGGCTGACATACCAAAAACCTAATCAAGCGCAATTACCTCGCCACCAGATAGAAATGTAATTGATTTGAAAGCTGACAGGAGATATAACTACATTACAGTGCAGAAAGTGGGGAGGGAGGCTCGCTAAGACGGGGCCTGCGGGGAGCTCATTACCGCCACACTTTGAATTATTGAGTACTAAGGCGGTGACAGTGATGAATAGACGTGGGTGACTAGCTGCAACAACCCAGCAAGTGTTTATCTCAACTTACAGCGGCCTGAGACGTCTGAAGGAGGGATGAATATTGCAAGGGACCACGTTGTAATGGTTTATAATTGAAAGGGTTCAGGCCGTGGTTAAAGTCTGAGAGTGGCTCCGACCACCTTTAGCATTTGGGATGCATTTTGCAGAGGCAAAAAATACTCTGCTCTCCGGCTGTTTCCATAGAAACAACACACCTACACCTTCAAGGCAGATACTGAAAGTGTGGTGGATTTTTATGCCGTTACCCTTATCATTACGGTCTACACAATATTTTTTGGGCTTTAAATTTACCACTGCCCTGCAAAAAGTCGGTGTTCAAAAAAATGAGGGGTATTTTATTTGAACTAAGCAAAATGATCTGCCAATAGAACAAGAAAATGTGGCTTGTCAAGACTTTCCAAAACAAGTCAAATTAGCTAACCTCAATGAAGCCAAAAATACCTTAAAATAAGAATATTCTCACTAATAACAAGTGCACTTTTCATTGTAAAAAAAATAAAAAAATAAGGGACCTTTTTGTGTAATATGTTGAAAAATATTCTTAAAATTAAAGGCCTACTGAAAGCCACTACTAGCGACCACGCAGTCTGATAGTTTATATATCAATGATGAAATCTTAACATTGCAACACATGCCAATACGGCCGGGTTAACTTATAAAGTGACATTTTAAATTTCCCGGGAAACTTCCGGTTGAAAACGTCTATGTATGATGACGTATGCGCGTGACGTCAATGGTTGAAATGGAAGTATTCGGACACATTGTATCCCAATACAAAAAGCTCTGTTTTCATCTCAAAATTCCACAGTATTCTGGACATCTGTGTTGGTGAATCTTTTGCAATTTGTTTAATGAACAATGGAGACTGCAAAGAAGAAAGTTGTAGGTGGGATCGGTGTATTAGCGGCTGGCTGCAGCAACACAACCGGGAGGACTTTGAGTTGGATAGCAGACGCGCTTTCCGACGCTAGCCGCCGACCGCACCGATGATCGGGTGAAGTCCTACATCGCGCCGTCGATCGCTGGAACGCAGGTGAGCACGGGTGTTGATGAGCAGATGAGGGCTGGCGTAGGCGGATAGCTAATGTTTTTAGCATAGCTCTGTCGAGGTCCCGTAGCTAAGTTAGCTTCAATGGCGTCGTTAGCAACAGCATTGCTAGGCTTCGCCAGGCTGGACAGCATTAACCGTGTAGTTACAGGGCCAGAGTTTGGTAGTATTGTTGATCTTCTGTCTATCCTTCCAGTCAGGGGCCTATTTCTTTTGTTTCTATCTGCATTTAAGCACGATGCTATCACGTTAGCTCCGTAGCTAAAGTGCTTCGCCGATGTATTGTCGTGGAGATAAAAGTCACTGTGAATGTCCATTTCGCATTCTCGACTCTCATTTTCAAGAGGATATAGTATCCGAGGTGGTTTAAAATACAAGTCCGTGATCCACAATAGAAAAAGGAGAAAGTGTGGAATCCAATGAGCCAGCTTGTACCTAAGTTACGGTCAGAGCGAAAAAAGATACGTTCTGCACTGCACTCTAGTCCTTCACTCTTACGTTCCTCATCCACAAATCTTTCATCCTCGCTCAAATTAATGGGGTAATCGTCGCTTTCTCGGTCCGAATCGCTCTCGCTGCTGGTGTAAACAATGGGGAAATGCGAGGAGCCTTTCAACCTGTGACGTCACGCTACTTCCGGTACAGGCGAGGCTTTTTTTTATCAGCGACCAAAAGTTGCAAACTTTATCGTCGATGTTCTCTACTAAATCCTTTCAGCAAAAATATGGCAATATCGCGAAATGATCAAGTATGACACATAGAATGGATCTGCTATCCCCGTTTAAATAAGACCATTTCATTTCAGTAGGCCTTTAAGTAAATGCTAGTGCCATTATCTTGACATAATGATATGCATTACATTTCTTAAAACCAGCAAACATATACTAAAAACTAGTTTATTGTTCTTAATTGAAAGGCAACAAGGCAAGCGCTTGTTACTCTCGGGGTCTCCTAGCCGCTCAGGCAAATCATATTGTCTAAACATGCATTTTTCCATGGATAACATGACATCATCACGCCAAGTGCGTGCTCTTTCAGTCAATTAGTGCGCATATATACAGCCCGGCCCCCGGCCAAAATAGTTTTAATTGTAATTTTGAAGAATTCATCTGAATGTGCATGAACGCACCTTCCCCTCATTCGATGCGTTTTCTTTATTTTCATGACTATTTACATTGTAGATTGTCACATCAAAACTATGAATGAACACATGTGGAGTTATGTACTTAACAAAAAAAAACCAGTGAAATAACTGAAAACATGTTTTTATATTCTAGTTTCTTCATAATGGCCACCCTTTGCTCTGATTACTGCTTTGCACACTCTTGGCATTCTCTCCATGAGCTTCAAGGACACCTGTGAAGTGAAACACATTTCAGGTGACTACCTCTTGAAGCTCATGGAGAGAATGCCAAGAGTGTGCAAAGAAGCTAGAATATAAAACATGTCGCCAATGAAGGTCAATCCGTGCGAGGACGGAGTGTCAGCAGGTTGTTGACCGTCTCTGTTGTTCTTCATCTCCTCCACATAGTTTTCTCTTCCCTTTTGTCTTTCTGTCTTTTGACCCGTCTGTTTATTTAACATTCGTCTCTGCAATGGAGGGGAGCACTCACGCGTCTGCCGTGTTTAAACTGCAGACGGCAGATTAAACTGGCTGGAAGCTTAATGCACGGTCACCCTTGTGCTCTGTTTGCTTGTTTCCAGGCTGCTGATGGACACACAGCTCTTGTAGGCCCGACTTGAACACTATTTTTCTGTCTCTGCAGGCTCTTTGTCTGCCTCCTCCCTAGTCCTCATTTGGCTTGATTTGATTGAGTTCTCTTTTTTTTTTTTTGTGAGATAGCTGACAAAAAGGCTATGTGTCAAGGGTGAAATGATATTGAAAGAATAAGAAGAATCAGAATCAGAATCAGAATCAGAATAGTTTTATTGCCATTGTGTGACAACGGGTTCACAAACTAGGAATTTTTCTTGGTGCAAACGTGCGACATAAAACACATACAACACATATTTGGTAATAAAAAGAGCTGTAACTGAGCTATCAGATAGACTTAGAAGGGATTCAAGGAATTCAAGGAGCTGCTGTTAGGAGTTATTGTTCATTTTCCTGATGGCCGAGGGGAAAAAACTGAAGCCAAAGAGGCATACCGTATTTTCCGGACGATAGGGGGCACACCGGATTGTAGGGCGCATCCAAGGAGTAATATTATTATAATTTTTTTTCTAATTGTAAAATACTTTCTTTGTGGTCTACATCAGTGTTTTTCAACCACTGAGAGATACAGTCTGGTGTGCCGTGGGAGATTATCTAATTTCACCTATGTGGGTTAAAAATATGTTTTGCAAAGCAGTAATTATAGTCTGCAAATGATGTGTTGTTGTTGTATAGAGCTCGGCAGAGTAACCGTGTAATACTCTTCCATATCAGTAGGTGGCAGCCGGTAGCTAATTGCTTTGTAGATGTCGGGAACAGCGGGAGGCAGGGTGCAGGTAAAAAGGTATTTAATGCTTGAAAAAAACTAAACAAAAAGTGAGTGCTGCTAAGAAAAGCAATTGAAGCTTAGGGAAGGCTATGCAGAACGAATCTAAAACGGACGGCGTGGCGAAGTTGGTAGAGTGGCCGTGCCAGCAATCGGATGGTTGCTGGTTACTGGGGTTCAATCCCCACCTTCTACCATCCTAGTCATGTCTGTTGTGTCCTTGGGAAGACAATTCACCCTTGCTCCTGATGGCTGCTGGTTAGCGCCTTGCATGGCAGCTCCCGCCATCAGTGTGTGAATGTGTGTGTGAATGGGTGGATGTGGAAATACTGTCAAAGCGCTTTGAGTACCTTGAAGGTAGAAAAGCGCTATACCAGTTTAACCCATTTATCATTTATTATTTATAAAACTGAACTGGCTACAAAGTCAACAAAAACAGAATGCTGGACGACAGCAAAGACTTACTGTGGAGCAAAGACGGCGTCCACAATGTACATCCGAACATGAAGCTCCTGCAGCAATGCAGTGACAACAACATCAGGGCGGCTCACTGGGCGAATCACAAATGGAGCACGGACCTGGAGCATACCATCTCCTCCAGACTCCGTGACTTCATACCTGACACCGGCTCAATACCAGGCCTCTCACTACCACGAGTGGCCTGGGTGAGGCTTAACCGCCTCCGAACTGGTGTCGGTCGCTTTCGCTCAAACATGTTCCAGTGGGGCTTAGCACCTAACGCGACGTGTGAGTGTGGCGCGGAGGAGCAGACTGCCGACCACGTGATCCTGCGTTGCCCGATTTATCGTGCTCCTAATGGTTTGCGTGGCCTGGCGGACCTGGATGACTGCTCGGTGACCTGGCTCACTTCTGTGTGTCCTGACATATGAACGGGAGGGCCCCCCGGGCCTGGGGTGGTAAAAGGCATAGACCCTCGGCCTCAGGTCCGGGTGCCGGAAACAGCTGCCCATACGATGAAGAAGATCCGAACATGACATGACAATCGACAATGTCCCCACGAAGAAGGATACAAAAAAGTAGATGCGGGACATATCGCTCGAAGGAAGACGTGAAACTGCTACAGGAAAATACCAAAAAAAAAAAAAAGAGAAAAAGCCACCAAAATAGGAGCGCAAGACAAGAACTAAAACACTACACACAGGAAAACAGCAAAAAAGTCCAAATAAGTCAGGGTGTGATGTGACAAGTGGTGACAGTACACCTACTTTGAGACAAGAGCTATAATGATGCATGCTTGGTTATGCTTTAAAGTCATACCCAACAATTGCAACAACGACTTTTTACTGTCAACTAAATTTTGTTTTTTAATGATTTCTGCTGGTGGTGTGTTGAAAAAAATGTGCCTTGGCTCAAAAAAGGTTGAAAAACACTGGTCTACATAACATGTAATGGTGGTTCTTTGCTCAAAATGTTGCATAGATGATGTTTTACACATCATCTTCGAGCCACTTTCTGACAGTCGCTTCAGGATGCGCCGTTTTGTGGGCGGTCTTATTTACGTGGCTCACCTTCGACGGCGTCTTCTCCCCGTCATCTTTGTTGTAGCGGTGTAGCGTGCAAGGACGGGAGTGGAAGAAGTGTCAAAAGATGGCGCTAACTGTTTTAATGACATTCACACTTTATTTCAATCAATAACGGAGCAGCATCTCCTCATCCGGAAACAACAACAACACCAGAAATGTGTCCCGTGAAAAACCGTCCGACCGGAACTCTCTAATAACTAAAGTTCCTTGGGTGAATAATGTAAACTCACTACACCGGTATGTTTTAGTGCTTTCATGGCGAGTTTACTGACAGATATAAGTAAGAACTTTACACTACTTTATATTAGAAATGGCAACAGCGGAGGACGAATGCCACGTAACAAGAAGATAGAGTAAAAGAAGACACTACGGTGTCGACACAGACTACATGTGCTTTGTGGACTTGGAGAAGGCATTCGACCGTGTACCTCGGGAAGTCCTGTGGGGAGTGCTCAGAGAGTATGGGGTATCGAACTGTCTGATTGTGGCGGTCCGCTCCCTGTATGGTCAGTGTCAGAGCTTGGTCCGCATTGCCGGCAGTAAGTCGGACCCGTTTCCAGTGAGGGTTTGACTCCGCCAAGGCTGCCCTTTGTCACCGATTCTGTTCATAACTTTTATGAACAGAATTTCTAGGCGCAGTCAGGGCGTTGAGGGTATCTGGTTTGGTGGCTGCAGGATTAGGTCTCTGCTTTTTGCAGATGATGTGGTCCTGATGGCTTCATCTGGCCAGGATCTTCAGCTCTCACTGGATCGGTTCGCGGCCGAGTGTGAAGCGACTGGGATGAGAATCAGCACCTCCAAGTCCGAGTCCATGGTTCTCGCCCGGAAAAGGGTGGAGTGCCATCTCCGGGTTAAGGAGGAGATCTTGCCCCAAGTGGAGGAGTTCAAGTACCTCGGAGTCTTGTTCACGAGTGAGGGAAGAGTGGATCGTGAGATCGACAGACAGATCTGTGCGGCGTCTTCAGTAATGCGGACGCTGTATCGATCCGTTGTGGTGAAGAAGGAGCTGAGCTGGAAAGCAAAGCTCTCAATTTACCGGTCGATCTCGGTTCCCATCCTCACCTATGGTCATGAGCTTTGGGTTATGACCGAAAGGACAAGATCATGGGTACAAGCGGCCCAAATAAAGGGTCTCTCCCTTAGAGATAGGGTGAGAAGCTCTGCCACCCGGGGGGACTTCAAAGTAAAACCGCTGCTCCTCCACTTAGAGAGGAGCCAGATGAGGTGGTTCGGGCATCTGGTCAGGAGGCCACCCAAACGCCTCCCTAGGGAGGGGAAGACCCAGGACATGTTGGGAAAACTATGTCTCCCGACTGGCCTGGGGAGGAGCTGGACGAAGTGGCTGGGGAGAGGGAAGTCTGGGCTTCTCTGCTTAGGCTGCTGGCCCCCGCCACCCGACCTTGGATAATCGGAAGAAGATGGATGGAGAGTAGTGTTAACACAAAAGAGTTTTTTTGCTCTCATCTAATTATATCATATCCTTTTACCTGGATTTTGAGTTCCTAATCTCGTTCTCCCCCTAAAAACCTACAAAACAAAGTGATGTACTAACAATCTCCTCATTTTCCCTCACTGTATATCCATGTCCTAAGTGTGAGGGTTCTATATTGCCAGATAATGGATGTGACATTTGCCCTCAGACTCTGCGATCAGGTGTTCATGCCAAGGT
The DNA here is from genome assembly GCF_033978785.1 of Entelurus aequoreus. NCBI lineage: Eukaryota > Metazoa > Chordata > Actinopteri > Syngnathiformes > Syngnathidae > Entelurus > Entelurus aequoreus. The sequence continues at coordinate 82,018,248 of NC_084736.1, forward strand.
GCAGCCGAGGCAAGACTATGGTCATCAATCTTGTGTGACTTCAATCATGCCGCTTCCTGCCTGCTACATTAGGCGGCTGGAAGCGGCACGCAGCGCCCGCTCGTTTTGTCATAACCTTGCAGGGAAACTGGCAGAAAACAAGCTGTCAGCAGGGCAGATGTCACCTGGTCGGAGATCGATATTTCATGCATGCATGCACTCGCAAAATAGAACCAGGAAAGGTAGAACACCTGGAAATCTGCACCTACACGAGTTTTTAAAAAGTTAAAAACTCAAATGCATTGGTAATTTGGTTTTTGTGCATTCACGCACATTATAAAACGTTTGGTGGACAAAATGAGACAAAGAAGGAGTGGCATAAAACACGTCTTTCTGTGGCGGCGTCGGAGAAAGTTGTGCATGTAAACAAACTGCGATGAGTTCAAGGACCGCTGAAGTTAGTAGGTGGAGGAGGAATTATGGTGTGGGGTTGTTTTTCAGGATTTGGTTCCAGTGAAAGGAACTTTGAATGCTACAGGATACCAAAACATTTTGGACAATTCCATGCTCCCAACCTTGTGGGAACAGCAAGGTCCACAAAGACATGGATGACAGAGTCTGTTGTGGATGAACATGACTGGTCTGCACAGAGTCCTGACGTGAACCCGACAGAACACCTTTCGGGTGAATTAGAACGGAGACTGAGAGCCAGGCCTTCTCCACCAACATCAGGGTGTGACCTCACCAATGCGCTTTTGGAAGAATGGTCGAACACTCCTATAAACGCACTCCGCAACCTTGTGGACAGCCTTCCCAGAAGAGTTGGAGCTGTAATAGCTGCAAAAGGTGGACCCACTTTTGGCAATATAGTGTAGCTTTGAAAACCCAGAAATTGAGTTAAAATAATACCCTTACAACCCAAAAAAGCGATTGCTCTTGATAAAAATAACTCCTAAGTTGGGTTATCAAAATAACCCAGCATTGTTTAGTGCAGTGGTTCTTAACCTTGTCGGAGATACCGAACCCCACCAGTTTCATATGCGCATTCACTCAACCCTTCTTTAGTGAAAATAAAATGTGTTTTTTTTTCAAATTCAAGACAAAGTTATATGTTTTTTTTTACTGGTGCACAAAATGAACCGTGCATGAGCATCATCTTGTTCAAAGAACAAAACCAACACTGCATGAACTCACAAAAAATGACACACCCGCAAATCAGATGGAAAATTAGAGGGAACATTGTTAGGGGGTATCCATAATACGCCGATAGGGAGACGTTTTTATTTTCACGATGAGTCGGGTGTGTCTTGACCTCCGCGGCAGAGGCTCTGCCGAACCCCCGAGGCAGACTCACCGAACCCCTAGGGTTCCATCGAACCCAGGTTAAGAACCACTGGTTTAGTGTGTAACTACTGGTGTTGATTCAAGAGCGATATTTTTTTCTAAGACATTGGTCTTAAAGTTCTTTTAAAATGTAAAACTGTTTCTTTATTTTGTTGACCTCTGACCGAAAAAATAATAAACTAAACTAAACTAAAAATTACAGAGTTACTTGAGTTTTAGTACAATTCAGTCTTCCATGGACCTTTTGGAAAGGTAAACACTGCAAAAAGTGAAATGTAAGTAAGATGAAATATGTCAAATAAGGGTGATATTTGCTTATTTTCTGTCTGATAAGATCATTCTTCTCACTAAGCAGATTTTATGTTAGAGTGTTTTACTTGTTTTAAGTGTTTTGCTCCTAAATGATGTCAGTAAGATATTACAGCTTGTTGCTGAGATTTGATGAGCTATATTGAGTAAAACATGCTTGAAACTAGAATATCAACTGTTGCAAAGCTGTGTCATCAACACTCACAAGTATAAAACTACTTTTTTAAAGTCATCATTTCTTATTTCAAGCATGAAAACAAAAAATCATGACTTTGACACAATTGTGTCTCATAATTAAAACAGATGACAGCCAAATGGACTTTGCTGTTTTATTTCCAATGAAACAATAGAAAATAGGTACTCATATAGTAGTACAGTTGGCACAGTACAGTAAACTGACAGTTAATATTTAAACATTTCACATTTCTAACAATTTTGAACAGAAATAGTTCATGCACATTCAGATGAATTCTTCAAAATTACAATTAAAAACATTTTGGCCGGGGGCCGGGCTGTATATATGCGCACTAATTGACTGTAAGGGCACGCACTTGATGCGATGATGTCATGTTATCCATGGAAAAATGCATTTTTAGACAATATGATTTGCCTGAGCGGCTAGGAGACCCCGAGAGTAACAAGCGCTTGCCTAGTTGCCTTTCCATTATGAACAATAAACTCATACTTGCCAACCTTGAGACCTCCGATATCAGGAGGTGGTGGGTGGGGTGGCGTGGTTGAGGGTGGGGTGCGTGGTTGGGGCCGTGGTTAAGGGCGTGGTTAAGAGGAGAGTATATTTACAGCTAGAATTCACCAACTCAAGTATTTCATATATATATATATATATATATATATGTGTATGAAATACTTGACTTTCAGTGAATTCTAGGTATATATATATATATATATATATATATATATATATATATATATATATATATATATATATATATATATATATATATATATATATATATATATTTTATTAAATATAAATATAAATAAAAAATATAAATAAAATATAAATAAATACTTGAATTTCAGTGTCCCGGAGGCTACCCAGTAGATGGCAGCATTGTCCTGTTTAACTTCTCTGTTCATGAATGAGTATATCATTTCAATGGAGAAGTCTGTTCTACAAAATGTACAGGCAACATAATTACATACACCTTCCCCTTCGAACTGTCCTGGATGAACTGAAATTCTTGTTTCCATTCGTTTTGGAACTTGCCAGCGTATTTCTTCATGTTGCTCGTCGACGGCGTGGCCATGTCTGTAACTTCCTCGTTCTTCTGCTTCGTCTCCTTGTTGTGTGCGCAGTTGTGCACTCTACTCTCTAAAAGCCCTAGATGTTATGACGTCATTGGGCAGGCCAGCTGTTTATATCGTGGGAAAGCGGACGTGAGAACAGGCTGTCCCCACTCAGGTCCGCATTGAGCTGGAGGGGGCGTGGCCTCCAGCTCCGGCTGAATACCGGGAGTTTGTCGGGAGAAAATTTCTGCCGGGAGGTTACCGGGAGAGGCGCTGAATACCGGGAGTCTCCCGCTAAAAACGGGAGGGTTGGCAAGTATGAATAAAATACTTTTTAGTGTAAGTTTGCTGTTTTCAAGAAATGTAATGCCGAGCGCATATCATTATGTCAAGATAATAACAATTACTTAATTTAAGAATATTTTTGAGCAAAAAGGTCTCTTTTTTGTTTTTTCTACCAAGAAAAGTGCACTTGTTATTAGTGAGAATATACTTATTTTAAGCTATTTTTGGGTTCATTGAAGTTAGCTAATTTTACTTGTTTTGGAAAGTCTTGACAAGCCCAAATGTTCTTGTTCTATTGGCAGATAATTTTGCTTAGTTCAAGTAAAATGCCCCTCATTTTTTTTATTGTTTTTGAACACTGACTTTTTGCAGTGCAGTGGATTTGGTAAGCTGGAAAAAAAAAAAAAGGTTTCTAAATCAAGTCCAAATGGTACTAATAAGTACGTTATTTTCTTCTGCCTTTCATAGGATGTTTAAGTTCATGAGCTTAAAGAAAATTGCATTCGGGCTCGTGGCTGAACTGAATCAGCCGACCAAAAAGCACAAGACTTTTTGAGCGAAGCACGTCAAGTCGGTCATAAGACACACTCGGTCAATAGCTGATAGTGTTCCTCACATTAGCCCAAATTAAAATTAGATCTATCTTTAACAATCTAATAAAAAACAGATGACGCTTTCCCTCATTTATGTCCTTCCATCGACTCCGCAACCTCGGCGTAGAATAAATTGTCCGTTTTTCATGGCGCTCATAAAAGGACCTTTTAAATGGTGTGCCAGCATATCTATAACGTTTGTCACAGTCGGAGATCACTTCTATGTCCAATCAAGTTTGAGTGTGAAGACTGCAGATCGTCTGGTTAATGACGGAGCTCATATCTGAGGCGATGTGAGCGTGGAAATGAATCAAGCAATCAATTTAACACTTAGGCTGAATACATGCATTTGCGTGGCCTCTACATATCAGCGGACATTATTACTATGGATTAGGCCTCAGAAATTAATAAACGAGGCCCCGGTTCCTGTTCTTGGCTCAAGTGTCCGACTACCAAATATCAATCCTTTCGAAATGAACAAAGTTAATTGCTGCTATTTTTATTTTCCACATTTTATTTCATCCTCATTGTCACATGCAAGGGGTGGGATGCCACAAAACACATTTTATGATATTCAACATTCCATGGCCAAACAGCTCAATGTTTGTTTCATCCCACCACAGAACTTTCCTCCAGAAGGTCTTATCTTTGTCCATGTGATGTCAGATCAAACAAAAAATGGAGCTGTTTGACCACAATACCCAGCAATATGTTTGGAGGAGAAAAGGTGAGGCCTTTAAATCCCAGGAACACCATGTCTACCGTCGAGCATGGCGGTGGTAGTATTATGCTCTGGGCCTGTTTTGCTGCCAATGGAACTGGTGTCTTACAGAGAGTAAATGGGACGATTAGAAAAACGGATTACCTCCAAATTCTTCAGCCTGTTCATTCATTCATATTCTTCAGTTTGGGTCTTGGGCGCAGTTGGGTGTTCCAACAGGACAATGACCCCAAACACACGTCAAAAGTGGTAAAGGAATGGCTAAATCAGGCTAGAATTAAGGGTCCCAAAGTCCTGACTTAAACGTGTGGACAATGCTGAAGAAACGTCTCTGCGCTGCTGACCTGTCTCCGCTCGGGATGGTCTCCTGCTGGCCCCACTATGGACTGGACTCACACTATTATGTTAGATCCACTATGGACTGGACTCTCACAATATTATGTTAGATCCACTATGGACTGGACTCTCACACTATTATGTTAGATCCACTATGGACTGGAATCTCACACTATAATGTTAGATGCACAATGGACTGGACTCTCACACTATAATGTTAGATCCACTATGGACTTGACTCTCACAATATTATGCTAGATCCACTATGGACTGGACTCTCACAATATTATGTTAGATCCACTATGGACTGGACTCTCACTATTATGTTAGATCCACTATGGACTGGACTCTCACAATATTATGTTAGATCCACTATGGACTGGACTCTCACTATTATGTTAGATCCACTATGGACTGGACTCTCACACTATTATGTTAGATCCACTATGGACTGGACTCTCACAATATCATGTTAGATCCACTATGGACTGGACTCTCACACTATTATGTTAGATCCACTATGGACTTGACTCTCACAATATTATGCTAGATCCACTATGGACTGAACTCTCACACTATTATGTTAGATCCACTATGGACTGGACTCTCACACTATTATGTTAGATCCACTATGGACTGGACTCTCACACTATTATGTTAGATCCACTATGGACTGGACTCTCACACTATTATGTTAGATCCACTATGGACTGGAATCTCACACTATTATGTTAGATAGACTATGGACTGGACTCTCACACTATTATGTTAGATACACTATGGACTGGACTCTCACAATATTATGTTAGATCCACTATGGACTGGACTCTCACACTATTATGTTAGATCCACTATGGACTGGACTCTCACAATATTATGTTAGATCCACTATGGACTGGACTCTCACTATTATGTTAGATCCACTATGGACTGGACTCTCACACTATTATGTTAGATCCACTATGGACTGGACTCTCACACTATTATGTTAGATCCACTATGGACTGGACTCTCACTATTGTGTTAGATCCACTATGGACTGGACTCTCACACTATTATGCTAGATCCAGTATGGACTGGACTCATCTAAAAAAAATTCCTCCTCCACCAAATTTCACTGTATTTGTTGCACTGATGGCATCCTATGACAGTTCCTGGAAATCACTGAGAGCGGCCCATTCTTTCACAAATGTTTGTAGAAACAGTCTCCATGCCTAAGTGCTTGATTTTATAGAGGCCACCACTTGATTCCCCTTCGGGGTGATGGACGGCTGGCAGCGCTTCATAGCAGCAGTCGACCTCCAGGGTCCCAACTCCCCCACCCTCTGTTGCGAGTTGTCGTGATTAAATGTAACATGTTTATGTGTGCAAGGCATGGAGGTTTTTTCCCACTCCAGACTAGGCCCCCTTAGGAGCCAATTGATTAGGATACCTGATTCTGATCATTTGGATGGGTGGACATATTCTTTTGGCAATATAGTGTATCTATGTTCCAATTTTTATCAATCTCCTAACCAAAGGTGGGTATTGGGTGTGTGTGATAATGAGTCATATACGTAAAATTAAAAACTACATGTAAGTTCCTGTAGAAAAGGCCAACTTGAGAACAAGTGAGATGGTGCGGGAATCAGCGGATTGTTGGATCGGTTACAGTTGTTGAATGCTAATTACTGCATTTTACAGTGTTCCGGAGATAACGAGTTAGCGTCTGGTGACGCTTCCTCTTCTTTTAATGAGCGGCATGGAAATTTATGAAACTTGAGATCAGGGACAATGAGGCGTTGCAGACTTGTCAGACGCTCTCCTGCCCACGCGCCCTTTTTTGTCTTAATGAAGGCAGACTCCTGTTTCTCTCATTCATTAGAAAGCTCTAATCCTCAGTGACTACCATTGGTTGGGGGAGACAGGTCAAATTAATCGGGTCGGAATTTGGTCCAAATAAATTCTGAATGTCGCATTAGTTCCGAGGCAATGTTCTAATCATCTTTTGCTATACAAACAAACCAGGAATAATAATAATGATACATTTTATGTGTAAAAAAACACTTTACATTGAGTAAACAACCTCAAAGTGCTACAGTGTATTACAAATACAATAAAATAAAAAGATAAAAAATAAAAACTAGAACAGCCAAATAGCTATAATTAGTAGGCATATATCTAAAAAAAAAAAAAAATAAAGGCTTTTTTTTTTTAAATAATGATTTTTAAGCCTTTTTTAAAAGCATCCACAGTCTGTGGTGCCCTCAGGTGGTCAGGGAGAGCGTTCCACAGACAGGGAGCGGACTCTTACACTATTATGTTAGATCCACTATGGACTGGACTCTCACACTATTATGTTAGATCCACTATGGACTGGACTCTCACACTATTATGTTAGATCCACTATGAACTGGACTCTCACACTATTATGTTAGATCCACTATGGACTGCACTCTCACACTATTATGTTAGATCCACTATGGACTGGACTCTCACTATTATGTTAGATCCACTATGGACTGGACTCTCACTATTATGTTAGATCCACTATGGACTGGACTATTACAATATTATGTTAGATCCACTATGGACTGGACTCTCACACTATTATGTTAGATCCACTATGGACTGGACTCTCACACTATTATGTTAGATCCACTATGGACTGGACTCTCACACTATTATGTTAGATCCACTATGGACTGGACTCTCACACTATTATGTTAGATCCACTATGGACTGGACTCTCACACTATTATGTTAGATCCACTATGGACTGGACTCTCACACTATTTTGTTAGATCCACTATGGACTGGACTCTCACACTATTATGTTAGATCCACTATGGACAGGACTCTCACACTATTATGTTAGATCCACTATGGACTGGACTCTCACACTATTATGTTAGATCCACTATGGACTGGACTCTCACTATTATGTTAGATCCACTATGGACTGGACTCTCACTATTATGTTAGATCCACTATGGACTGGACTATTACAATATTATGTTAGATCCACTATGGACTGGACTCTCACACTATTATGTTAGATCCACTATGGACTGGACTCTCACACTATTATGTTAGATCCACTATGGACTGGACTCTCACACTATTATGTTAGATCCACTATGGACTGGACTCTCACACTATTATGTTAGATCCACTATGGACTGCACTCTCACACTATTATGTTAGATCCACTATGGACTGGACTCTCACACTATTATGTTAGATCCACTATGGACTGGACTCTCACTATTATGTTAGATCCACTATGGACTGGACTCTCACTATTATGTTATATCCACTATGGACTGGACTATTACAATATTATGTTAGATCCACTATGGACTGGACTCTCACACTATTATGTTAGATCCACTATGGACTGAACTCTCACACTATTATGTTAGATCCACTATGGACTGGACTCTCACACTATTATGTTAGATCAACTATGGACCGGACTCTCACACTATTATGTTAGATCCACTATGGACTGGACTCTCACACTATTTTGTTAGATCCACTATGGACTGGACTCTCACACTATTATGTTAGATCCACTATGGACTGGACTCTCACACTATTTTGTTAGATCCACTATGGACTGGACTCTCACACTATTATGTTAGATCCACTATGGACTGGACTCACACTATTATGTTATATCCACTGGACATCCATTGCACCGGTCCTCTCCAAAGTTTCTCTTTGTCCCATTGGGTTGAGTTTTTCCTTGCCCTGATGTGGGATCTGAACCGAGGATGTCGTTGTGGCTTGCGCAGCCCTTTGAGGCGCTCATGATTTAGGGCTATATAAATAAAAATTGATTGATTGATTGATCCGGCTTAGTGTAGACATAGCCTAAGTATGCAGTAAGGTTTAAATTGTATACAACCGTACATTTCAGTACCCAGATGACTTAATTATGCTTCTTGTTTATTTGTAACACATGCTGTGTTGTAACGTTTGTGTTTGTACTAGTTTCAGATTATTTTCTGTGTTGGAGCCTCTAGCCTCACACTTCATATGAGACAAAGGTAGCAGAATGTAAATACATTGATTCTAGCCTGAGTCCTCACAATGGGACTGCTGACCTCTTACCGATACATGTGGTGGGAAAACTCAATCGTTTGTGCAGACGGCAAAAAGCCTGCCGGAGAGAGCAAAAGAGGATCTTAACGCCGACTGAGATGAAGCCTCCCGGATGGTGTTCGGATGTCAATAAAAACAGGTGTTAACCATCTTAGCTAAGACGTTAAGAGCTTGGATAATCCTAGCCTGGATCCAAGTGGGATTTGGTTCTCGAATACTAATGCTGAGGATGCATCGTTAAATCAGCAGGTTGATTAGGTGCTTGGCTTTGAGCTGAAATCTCAGTTTGAAATAACAAAGACTTGATGTTTTCTGAACCAGGATCATACCGAGTGTGTAGCGTGTTGGCCTCGCAGTTAAGAGATTGAGGGTTTGGGCGTCTCGAGTGTGGAGTTTGCATGTATAATTGGAGACTAACTCCATTCGTCTCAATGTGCCCTATAGCCAGATTTGTTCATCAAAATTCTGGCTTCAGTTTGCCTGGTGATTGAGGTTGTTGTCATTTGTAAACACCTGCCAGGTCCGACTCGTCTACACATGCCACCTGACATTCGAGCAAGCATGAAATGGGATTTAGTGTCGAGTGAGCCTCTGCACCGAGCAAGTTAACCCACCCAGTAAGCCCATTCTTTCATCCGTTTTCGATACAGCTTATCCAGTTCAGGTCCATGGGAAGCTGTAACCTATCTCATCGGACTTTGGGTGGAGGTGGACAAAACCCTGGACTGGGAGCCGGTGAGTCACAGGGCACGTTTACACAAACAACCATTGAGACTAGAGTTCACACTGGGAACTGAAGCCACACTCGCTTCATAGAACTCAATGCAGTGAACATTCGTAATACTGATTGAAGTACAGAATGATGCATTTGATAAAAATCCATATTTTCGGACTTGATGAAGGGAAAATGTTGATATTGTTTAAAAAACAAAACCACATTATTTCTTGAACTTTGGATAGAAAAATAGTTTTGATTTGAAAACGTTGCTAACTTTACGTCATTACTGCAGTCGGTGCTAACGAACACTGATCTAAACTGTTGATGATTGGACGTATCCTCGCTCATCCGTGCGGACTAGACACTGAATGTTGTTTGTGTTCTTTGATGTTGCCCTCTTACTCACATGTTTATGTTCAAGAAATGTTCTACAGTATCCGACATTTTAACAGTAGATTTACCGGCTGAATAAAGTTATTTTTATTTGTATTCTGCTCTGTGCCCGCCAATGAAGGACATGGTCTCAGGTGTGAGGAAGCATGTCTGCCCTCTCATCCTTGTTCATGGTGTTGGCCCCTCGCTTCCCAATTTCCATATCCTCCTTGATCCACCTCTTCTATTTCTTTGTTTCTGAATAAATGATTTTCCTTGGCTGGACGTTGCATGTTGTTGTGTTCCGCAAGTCGGTCCATCGCAGTAACTTGCTCTGCTGTCACTTCCGTCTTTTGTGGCTTAAAGTTGTGTTGTATAAGCCCTTTTTGTTCCGATGACACCACAGACGGGCGGACAGACTTAACGTTTAACCGTCTCATCATAAAAGTGCTAAACTTCATATAAAGTCCGCCGTTCTTAAATCCAATGTTTTACTTTCTGTATTATCAATGATATCGATCGACCCTTACAAAACGATGTTCCCAATCTTCTGGTAGGCAAGCTTGCCGAGAACAGATCGATATACTTGAAATTTAGGGATAACAATCGATCGTTACACCACCTAGTTTTGAAAGATAAATGCATAGTCATCGATTGACATGTGTACTTTTCAACCGCAAAATATACAAAGGATGATATCTGCATTAATAATAAAGCGGAAAATGGGGAAAAAAAGGAGGCTGTTTAGGGCCGTGAGCCTAGACCGGGGGTCAGCAACCTGCGGCTCTTTAGTGCCACTATAGTGGCTCCCTGGAGCATTTTTATAAAATGATTGAAAATGGAAAAAGATGGGGGGGGAAATCATTTTTTTGTTTTAGTATGTTTTTTTGTTTGAGGACAAACAAGACACAAACTTTCCCAATTGTTCAAAAGCCCACTGTTTAGTATGTTTTGTCCACCAAAAGTTTTATACTGTGCGTGAATGCACAAAGGTGCGCTTTGTTGATGTTATTGACTTGTTGGAGTGCCAATCAAGCATATTTGGTCAGTGCATGACTGCCAGATAATCAATGCTAACATGCTATTTAGGCTAGCTGTATGTAAATATTTGGCCATCGGGCACATGAACAATAACAAGATCTGGTAGCTCAGTTACAGCTCATGCTATTCTATTCTGTGTTATATGTGTTTTATGTTGCACGATTGCACCAAGTAAAATTCCTAGTTTGTGAACCCGTTCTCAAACAATGGCAATAAAAACTATTCTGATTCTGATATTGCATGATTATGCCTCATTTGTAGGTATGTTTGAGCTCATTTAATATCCTTTACTTTTATCCTCTGTGTATATAATTTAGTTTTGCATGTCTCAAGACACCTTATCTGTATGTAATATTGGCTGCATTTCTCATAGTTGTTTGTGTGCCATGTTGTTCCAGACCACAGCAAACGTTACCTAGCTTGCCAAATATTATAACACATCTATTAAAAGAAGACGGCCTCTACTTGGACACACACATCTATAATTAAAATTAAAAATTAAAAGCTAGTAATTTCCAGATGTTATCTCACCTTCTGAGTAGCCTCTGATTTACTAATGGTTTCTAATGTTGTAAAAATGTGTAGAATGAATATTGTCATGTCTTTTGGATCATGTTTTATTTTGTTTAGTTATGTTTGGTTTTTGGACTCTTTAGTTTCTGTTTACGCTCCATTGTTTTTGTTTCCATGACAACCCATTAGTTTTCACCTGTCCTCATGTCACGCACCTGTCTCACGCTTTGCACTCGCGCACCTGTCACTAATCATGTCACTGTTATTTAAGCCTGTCTTTCTCTGTTAATCGTCCTGGTGACATTACCCTTTCTACCTCTGCTACCTGTCATTCCAAGCCATTGTTCCATGCACGTTTTTCATGCCACAGTAAGTGTTGTATATTTCATGTTTATAGTTTTTGCCTTTGTGCAAGTTTGTGTTTCATTAGCCACGTTTTTGTACTTCCGCCTTGTGCGCGCTTTTTGTTTGTTCTTTTTGTTAGAGTAAAAATAAACATGTCCTCACCTTCACGCCTTGCCCGCGCCAACTTTCCTTTGCATTCCGGGAAAACAAAACCCCCCAAAGTCCCCTTGTTGACAGAACAAAAACTTGCACAAAGGCAAAAACTATAAACATGAAATATACAACACTTACTGTGGCATGAAAAACGTGCATGGAACAATGGCTTGGAATGACAGGTCGCAGAGGTAGAAAGGGTAATGTCACCAGGACGATCAACAGAAAAAGACAGGCTTGAATAACAGTGACCTGATTAGTGACAGGTGCGCGAGTGCAAAGCGTGAGACAGGTGCGTGACATGAGGACAGGTGAAAACGGATGGGTTGTCATGGAAACAAAAACAATGGAGCCTAAACAGAAACTAAAGAGTCCAAAAACCAAACATAACTAAACAAAACAAAACATGATCCAAAAGACATGACAAATATTACATTTAAACATTTCTGTCAACAAAGATTTGCGTCAGTCTGCGACACATACCGTAATTTCCGGACTATAAGCCGCACCTGACTATAAGCCTCACCAGCTAAATTTAGGGGAAAATACAGATTGCTCCACATATAAACGGCACCCGACTATAAGGCGCAGGGTTTTGATGTGTAATTAGCGTAGTATATAGGGGTTCCTGCTACCACGGAGGGGATTGTCGGGACAGAGATGACTGTTTGGGAACGCAAAGCGTCCCATTTATTAACTATAAATCTTTCAATCATTCAATCAAACTTTCACATCTTTGACATGGCGAACAGCATTCGTGCAGAGTACAAATAATACAACGGTGCAAAGTAATACAAAGTGCTCGCCTGTACGTTATCAAAATAACCAGCCTACCGGTATATGAAAAGTCAGTCTTTAATCATTGTGTCATCGTCTTCCTCCTGCGTACTAAAACCACCCAAATCCTCTTCGTCGGTGTCGGAGAAGAACAGGCCGTAAATAAGCCGCACCCTTGTATAAGCCGCAGGGACCAGAACGAGGGGAAAAAGTATAGTCCGGAAATTACGGTAGTCATTTTGATAGTAGGCTATTATGGCTAATTTCAACACTTACGTCATGTGTTGTGTTGTATTTTTGGTCGAATATGGCTCTTTCAAGGTTTTGGGTTGCCGACCCCTGGCCTAGAGATTCAGGTTAAGTAAGATAAATAAAAATATCCAAACTTTACCACCAAATGTAAAGTCTTTTCAAAGCAGGCTGTGGTATAGAAGTCAGTGGACTTTGCCTGCCGGTTGGAGTCTGGCCAACAAAGAAGAGTTGTTGAGCCGCATTGGAGTGTGGAGTGCTTTTGGCTGTAATGTAAGTTACACAGTGCTGTTTTGTAGACGCTAATAAAAGTCTTTATTGGCGCATAGTCATCCTGCCTCTGTGTCATCCCGCCACCATTACAATATGTTATACTTCCATCTCACAGTTGCTGCCGCAATTTCATTTGTATGTCTTGACGACAATGGCAATAAAGCCTTTACCCTGGTGGTGAACAATCTACAAACATTTAAAAAGTATGTAGAATCCCATGCTTTAATTTTGAAGGTTGTTTTACAGGAAGTCACAGTGTGCAGGTGTTGATGCTAGGTAACTTGACAATCATTTTGTTGTGGTAATCTGTGATAACAAGGACTTGGACAATATTTCATCACTTAGATATATACAAGAAGAGACAATTTTCGTAGAAAATACTTCTTAAATGTTACAGTCTACTTAAGCGGGAACTTTTTAATAGTAGTACTTGCACTTGATGAGTTGTTTCACAAGGGCGGGTTGTCAACATAAGCAGAAAAAAACACACTCGTTTTTTTTTCACCAACGTGAAGTTGGCTCCTCATCATACCAACAACTCTAGCAAAATAGTCTTAAAGGTTTGTGCCTGCTTGTGCTGGTTTATGCCGTTGAAATATTGGTTTGTGCTATTTTTCTTTTAGAGTTATTAAAGATTATTTTCTGGGGCAATCTAAGTCCCCGCAGTCACTCATTCGCCCGAAATGAAACCAAAATAGTTTCAAAATACTTACAAAATAGTCCCGCTATATCAATACATGGTAAGTGCAACAATCTCCTGGAAAGTACCATATTTTCCAGACCATTGGCGCACTGCCAGGGAATGGTCTATTTTTGTAATCTTTTTTCATATATTAGGCACACCGGATTATAAGGCACATTAAAGGAGTCATATTATTATTATTTTTTTCTAAATGTAAAAGACTTCCTTGTGGTCTACATCAGTGGTCCCCAACCACCGGGCCGCGGACCGGTACCGGGCCACGGACCGATTGGTACGGGGCCGCACAAAAATAAAATAAAAAAAATAATTAAAAAAAATTCTTTTTTTTTTTTTTTTAAATTAAATCAACATAAAAAACACAATATATACATATTGTGTATGTGTATGTCAATATAGACCAATACAGTCTGCAGGGATACAGTCCGTAAGCACACATGATTGTATTTCTTTATGAAAAAAAAAAAAAAAAAAAAAAAAAAAAAAAATCCCACCCCCGGTCCGTGGGACAAATTTTCAAGCATTGACCAGTCCCCGGCTACAAAAAGGTTGGGGACCACTGGTCTACATAACATGTAACGGTGGTTCTTTGGTCAAAATGTTGCTTAGATCATCTTCAAGCCCCTTTCTGACAGTCGCTTCCGGATGCACCGTTTTGTGGGCGCTCTTATTTACGTGGCTCACCTTCAGCAGCGTCTTCTCCCCGTCATCTTTGTTGTAGCGGTGTAGCGTGCAAGGACGGGCGTGAAAGAAGTGTCAAAAGATGGCGCTAACTGTTTTAATGACATTCAGACTTTACTTCAATCAATAACGGAGCAGCATCTACTCATCCGGAAACAACAACAATGTGAAAAAACGTCCGACCGGAACTCTAATAACTAAAGTTCCTTGGGTGAATAATGTAAACTCACTATACCTGTATGTTTTAGCGCTTTCAAGGTGAGTTTACTGACAGATATAAGTAAGAACTTTACACTACTTTATATTAGAAATGGCAACAGTGGAGGATGAATGTCCCATAACAAGAAGATAGAGAAAAAGAAGAAGCTTATCAACTGCGCAGTCGGCACAAACTACAAAGGCGGACGCGCACAATTTTTCAGGATTTATGCAGATCCCAAATACGGATCAGCAGGTACCAGAAGGTAAGAAAAGTTGCTTTGGCATAATACTGCGAAACAAAACGCCAGATAATATGTCTTACCTTATACACACACCATAATAATACTCCTATGTTTAATGCGCCGACAATCCTTCAAGCGGTGTGGCTTCACAGCTTACCAAAGTCGTACTAAAACATTTAGATAGATTTTTGAATGCCGTGTGTAATGTTCTACATTTTCAATGGAACATATAAAACAGGATAGGTCTTTATTGTCATTGCACAAGTACAACGAAACTTTGTTGTAAATGTTGCTGTTGTTCACTTGAATCATATTGCCATCACTTATATTTTATGTGTGACTGCCATCTACTGGTCACACTTATCGTTAAACAATGTACCAAATAAAATTGCTTCGAGGTCAGTTAGCAAAACCGGAATTATTCCTTACATTAGGTTATAAGGCGCACTGTCGAGTTTTGAGAAAAAAAAAGGAATTTAAGTGCGCCTTATAGTGCGTAAAATTCGGTATATCGATCTGTTCTCGGGAAGCTTGCCTATCGAAAGATAGGTATGTATCCAACATCGTTTTATTGATAATAGAAAAAGTAAAACATTGCATTTAAGAACGGCGGACTCTATATGAAGTTTAGCACTTTTATGATGAGATGGTTAAACGTTAAGTCTGTGTGCCCGTCTGTGGCGTCATCGGAACAAAAAGGGCGGACACAACACAACTTTAAGCCACGAAAGACGGAAGTGACTACCTGTCACACCACACCCTGAATTATTTTGACTTTTTTGCTGTTTTCCTGTGTGTAGTGTTTTACTTCTTGTCTTGCGCTCCCATTTTGGTGTCTTTGTCTCTTTTTTTTTTGTATTTTCCTGTAGCAGTTTCATGTCTTCCTTTGAGCGATATTTCCCGCATCTACTTTGTTTTGGCAATCAAGAATATTTCACTTGTGGGGGCATTCTTGATTGTCATGTTCGGATGTACATTGTCTTTGCTCCACAGTAAGTCTTTGCTGTCGTCCAGCATTCTGTTTTTGGTTACTTTGTAGTAGGGATGGGCGATACCACACTTTTAGGATTCGATACGATACCGATACTTTTTCTTGCATTTTCATCGATACCGATACCGATACCAATAATTTCTTATTGACAATTTTTTGTCAGTCAAAAATATTATTACTATTGTTATTATTTAAGACAAATCACAAGACAAATACAGACCATTTATACCACATTTATTATGGTCAATATATAATAAAAGTAAAATTAAAATAAATAACATAAATATGAAAAATAAATTAAATATTATATATAATAATAACTATATATTATATATAATAATAATTAAATATTAGGGCTTTCCAATTAACAGTCAAATCCGAATTGCAAGAAGCTGCAGTTATTTTTTAAAGTTTGTGATATAATTAGCAATTAATGAAATATGAAATAGGCTAATGTTTTCGAAATGTAAGAAATCATGTTACAGATTAAAACCAAAATCACATTCAATCATATATTCAAGATTTTCTTGGAAAAAAATACAACTGTAATGCAAAGATGAAGAATCTCCAAATTGTATCTCTTTCTTATCTTGTTTTAAATACTCAAGCAATTTTCAACTAACAGTAAATTCCCCTGTGTGGAAATTATTTGAATTTAGGATAAAAATTTAAACAAAAATATTCAGTAAAAATTACTAAAAAAAAACCAAACCAATGCCTGTTTTAAGTCAACAATTGGACAACACTGGATATGCCTGGCTGCATCGCTACAGTCGGCTGGCTGTGTGTGTGTGTGTGTGTGTGTGTGTTGCACGTTGACGACGCTCATTCGCTGTCTCCTGTCACGTGACTGGGCCAGCTCTATACTCTGCCAGGTACAGGTGTGTCCCAGCTCTATACTCTGCCAGGTACAGGGCTGTCCCAGCTCTATACTCTGCCAGGTACAGGGCTGTCCCAGCTCTATACTCTGCCAGGTACAGGGCTGTCCCAGCTCTATACTCTGCCAGGTACAGGGCTGTCCCAGCACATAGTAAGTTAAGTAAGTCATCAAAAACATCTGAAAGTGATGCTTGCACCCCCCCACACGCCGTTTTTTGGTTTATATCGATACTTTTTTCAGAAAAGTGATGCCAAATGAGTTGCGTGTGAGTATCGATATATCGATACCACAGGATCGATACGCACATCCCTACTTTGTAGCCAGTTCAGTTTTAGTTTGGCTCTGCATAGCCTTCCCTAAGCTTCAATGCCTTTTCTTAGGGGCACTCACCTTTTGTTTATTTTTGGTTTAAGCATTAGACACCTTTTTACCTGCACCCTGCCTCCCGCTGTTCCCGACATCTACAAAGCAATTAGCTACCGGCTGCCACCTACTGATATGGAAGAGTATTACACGGTTACTCTGCCGAGCTCTAGACAGCACCGACACTCAACAACAACACATCATTTGCAGACTATAATTACTGATTTGCAAAAAATATTTATAACCCAAATAGGTGAAATTAGATCATCTCCCACGGCACACCAGACTGTATCTCACGGCACACTAGTGGTTGAAAAACACTGCATTAAGTGATCTGGTGAGCCACATCTAATCCCCGGGCCTTGAGTTTGCCACCTGTGTCCTCAAATATGCGGAAGTTTTGATTGATTGAGACTTTTATTAGTAGATTGCACAGTACAGTACATATTCCGTACAATTGACCACTAAATGGTAACACCCGAATAAGTTTTTCAACTTGTTTAAGTCGGGGTTCACGTAAATGAATTCATGGTACAAATATATACTATCATCATAATACAGTCATCACACAAGATAATCATCAGAGTATATACATTGAATTATTTACATTATTTACAATCCGGGGGGTGGGATGTGGAGGGGGGAGGGTGTTAGTCAAGGGTTGAAATGCCTGGAGGTGTTCTTTTAGTGCGGTTTTGAAGGAGGATAGAGATGCCCTTTCTTTTACACCTGTTGGGAGTGCATTCCACATTGATGTGGCATAGAAAGAGAATGAGTTAAGACCTTTGTTGGATCGGAATCTGGGTTTAACGTGGTTAGTGGAGCTCCCCCTGGTGTTGTGGTTATGGCGGTCATTTACGTTCTGGAAGTAGTTTGACATGTACTTCGGTATCAGGGAGGTGTAGCGGATTTTATAGACTAGGCTCAGTGCAAGTTGTTTTACTCTGTCCTCCACCCTGAGCCAGCCCACTTTGGAGAAGTAACACATTCATTTATTAATAAGTATCGATACTTTACGGGAGCAGTCAATAATCAATCGATACCCGTGTGAGTATCGATACATATCAATACCGAAGAAGCGCGGCAATCACCGGCAAAGTCCTGAAGGAACTGATCGAGGCTGGTCTTCCACAGCCACTCGGACGTCCTGAAGGAACTGATCAAGGCTGGTCTTCCACAGCCACACAGTCCGAGAAGATCAGTCATACGACATTTTATGCTTATCCGTCCGGTTTGGTTCCGACGATTGAGCATTCACATTTCCATCGGCGGGTGCCTCTGATATTAGATTTCCGTAGTGCGGGCGGGCGTAACAGGTCCTCACTGCTCAGTAGACCCGCATTACACTTAGCCTATTCTCGATGCACTGTAGCATGAAAGAGCAGACGTATAACCTTCAAGTTGCCAGTGTCTTGCCTTTTGATGAATGTCAACAAAGCAGTTGGAGGAAATGAGAAAAAGGGAGAAGGGGCGGGCGGGGGTTTGGCTGGCTGGCAGGCTGGGTGGGGAGAGAACACACAATTATAAAAGCTTCATTTCTTCAGAGAACCATAAAGTCTCGTCCCAGAAGGGCAGCTGAGCACAAATCAATTTCTCTCAGTCGATTACAAGCACTGAGGTTCTAACCTTCATTTGTGAGTCTAATACTCCGACAGTTATGTAGAACACATACCAATTAAGCAATTCCGCAGGAATAAGAGGGCCGTGAACTGACGCGATTATGGAGGCCGGGCCGCTGGGGAGGTTGGGTTATCGGCTCAGGAGCAAGGAGAACGAGGGGAGGAACAGGGGGGAGAGAAGGGTGGCGGAAAGAAAAGAGCGACGAAGGCAAAAGAAAAAGTCATTTATTAAGTCTAACACTCTGTGAAGTGTTCCCATGGCAATGAGGCAGGGAGACGGCGCTAATATCGGGGAGACATGCAGAAAAGGTCATTCGATATCTGCACCGCCCGCCGGGGGGTGGTGCAGGCGGGCGCCGCTCAAACACATCTGATAGCGCTCTCGGCGACGTCGTCGCACCGCGCCAGATGTCAAGAGGGTGGGAGTTCGGGAGAAGATGCCATTTGTGGAAATTGCCGAGATGGACCGCTGGGCTGGGAGATAACGCTCGCCGGCGACTTCCGATCGGCGTGACGGCGCCGACGCGGCGAGTACGATGACAGTCCGTCAGAGGATTATCGTTCCCGTGTGTTGTGTTTGCCGCTAAGTTGGGGTTTATACGATGGTGACATAAATATACGGCGGGGGGACGACCGCCTCCTTTTCCCGCATTTCAATTGCTGCCGGCGCCCGTAAAAGGAAAAAAAAAACAATTTAGCGTCACTTTGTCGTGGCGTATTGTGGCGAGCTACATCTGAAGGCAATTTCTGCATCCCCGCAGAAATGCGAGGACCAACACATTGTCATTCACCGCCGAGGTGCACCTTAACCACCACCCTCCCTGCCAGACGATTTATGGTAATTCCTGATAGCACGAGATAGGATGCAGCCCATAAACCCATGTGAGGCATGTGTTTCCATGGCAACTGCTCCCACTAGTCACTCGGCCTTGATGTTTGACTTTTTTCCCCCCTCTGCATTGTAGGCAGCGTCTATTTTGATGCCAGTGGTAGGAATGAAATGCAGATATTTTTTCTCCCTGCCTTTTCGTGCTTTACTCTTCCAGTACCTGGTGAGAAACACTCTCCCTTCCCAGTGATAGTTAGACAAGATGAATAATAACCCAAATGAAAGTAGATCGATGCCTTTTAGGAACGTTTTAATAACGTGGTACTTTATGGCTATTATGAGCACAGAGTCAAATGTTCAGCTTTTGGAAACTAGAAATTAGAAGTATTCAACACATGTGGGTCTGGTTAAAAAAAAAAATATATATATATATATATAATAACTACATGAGGCAATTGCGTGTGAATGCTCCAATGCTGAAGTTGAACTGAAATGCTGACAGAATGTAGTATTTTTTGCATTTAAATAATATAAATACAGTCTATTATACAGCATTATTCACATGTGAATAATATAATCTATTATACAGCATTATTCGCATGTGAATAACATAAATACAGTCTATTATACAGCATTATTCACATGTGAATAATATAATCTATTATACAGCATTATTCACATGTGAATAACATAAATACAGTCTATTATACAGCATTATTCACATGTGAATA
Organism: Entelurus aequoreus; assembly: GCF_033978785.1. Lineage (NCBI taxonomy): Eukaryota > Metazoa > Chordata > Actinopteri > Syngnathiformes > Syngnathidae > Entelurus > Entelurus aequoreus. Next base: position 82,038,833 of record NC_084736.1, read on the forward strand.
ATATATTCTATTATACAGCATTATTCACATGTGAATAATATAATCTATTATACAGCATTATTCACATGTGAATAACATAAATACAGTCTATTATACAGCTTTATTCACATGTGAATGACATAAATACAGTCTATTATACAGCATTATTCACATGTGAAAAATATAAATACAGTCTATTATACATCATTATTCACATTTGAATAATATAAATACAGACTATTATACAGCATTATTCACATGTGAATAACATAAATACAGTCTATTATACAGCATTATTCACATGTGAAAAATATAAATACAGTCTATTATACATCATTATTCACATGTGAATAATATAAATACAGACTATTATACAGCACTATTCACATGTGAATTATGTAAATACAGTCTATTATACAGCATTATTCACATGTGAATAACATAAATACAGTCTATTATACAGCATTATTCACATGTGAAAAATATAAATACAGACTATTATACAGCACTAGTCACATGTGAATTATGTAAATACAGTCTATTATACAGCATTATTCACATGTGAATGACATAAATACAGTCTATTATACAGCATTATTCACATGTGAATGACATAAATACAGTCTATTATACAGCATTATTCACATGTGAATAACATAAATACAGTCTATTATACAGCATTATTCACATGTGAAAAATATAAATACAGTCTATTATACATCATTATTCACATGTGAATAATATAAATACAGTCTATTATACAGCATTATTCACATGTGAAAAATATAATCTATTATACAGCATTATTCAGATGTGAATAACATAAATACAGTCTATTATACAGCATTATTCACATGTGAATAACATAAATACAGTCTATTATACAGCATTATTCACATGTGAAAAATATAAATACAGTCTATTATACATCATTATTCACATGTGAATAATATAAATACAGACTATTATACAGCACTATTCACATGTGAATTATGTAAATACAGTCTATTATACAGCATTATTCACATGTGAATAACGTTAATACAGTCTATTATACAGCATTGTTCACATGTGAATAACATAAATACAGTCTATTATACAGCATTATTCTCATGTGAATAATATAAATACAGTCTATTATACAGCATTATTCACATGTGAAAAATATAATCTATTATACAGCATTATTCAGATGTGAATAACATAAATACAGTCTATTATACAGCATTATTCACATGTGAATAACATAAATACAGTCTATTATACAGCATTATTCACATGTGAATAACATAAATACAGTCTATTATACAGCATTATCCACATGTGAATAACATAAATACAGTCTATTATAGAGCATTTTTCACATGTGAATAACATAAATACAGTCTATATAAATCTCCCTACCAAAAGGTCCCGTGTTTGTTGACAACAGAGGCTAGTTTGACAGTGTGTGCTATCAAAAATCAGCTATTTGCATGATAAGTCTGTCCCTGTTTCTCTCCGGGGAGCTTTATTACAAATGCTATCAAATATGCCAACAAGTTTCCTTTGAAATCTCCATCTGATGGCCTTCTGAGTTTAATGGCGGCAATCTCACAGTACCGAGGGAGTAGCCTAAAACAGAGACAATTATGGTCGGGGAGAAATACGAGGACGGGATGAATAAAATCTCCTTAAAATGTTCATAAATAATGCACCTTGCACAGTTAAGGTCTGTTGCATATTTAACCAAGCTTGCTTCTCCGTGTTTTTGTTATGCTGGCAGGGAAACAAAGCAGCATGCATTGTGGGTCAACATGACAACACTGGAGGAGGGCAACGTAGGGCTCAATCAATCCTTGCAGCCTTTGGCCTGCCACCCACATGGTGGAGATGTGGAGGCACGGTAGGACTACACCACCTACTGTATTTTCATGCTGTGCTGGAAAGCCCACTGGCACAAGGAAACATTGTCCGACTGCTTGACCTATTAGGAAAATATAGGGGACGAGCTTTTAGGGAATACATTCTGGTCTAGGTTCGGTTAAAAGAAAATATCATAACCAATGTACCCTGCAGTGGACATTTTTGTTTTGTACAACCCCTCCCACACACAATTTTGGCCCTATTATAATAAAGGTCATAATTTCACTCAACGCAAGTCAGAATTTTACAAGAAAAACTGAACAATATGCAATAATATGATAAAAGTTGGAATTTTACTCAATACCAGTCGCACTTTTACAAGACATGCTTAAAATGTTGTTAATTTTATCAAAAGAAACGTAATTTTTCTCGACAAAAGTCACCATTTTATAAGAAAACTTGAACATTTCGTCAATATTATAATAATAATCGGAATTTCACGTCGCAAAATTATGACAAAAGTCATAATTTTACTGTAGAAGCTAACTGTTAATGGCCACTGTAGTCTTAGTACCGGAGTGTATTTGTTCATCCTACGGTCACATATGGGTTGTCTTACAAAGTCGTAAAATCAGCTGTTCACCTTAGCGGGTTTTTAATAGGGAAGTCCTTCTTTAGCTGCTGTCTTGTTTTATCATACATTGCTGCCTTTGCACCTGTCAATGTTTACTTTTGTATGCACATTAAATCAATCCAAAAATCCCGACTTTGGAGCAATGTTCACAGACTCCAGTATTTGGCTCTCTATTAGATGCAATGGTTTTCCGTATTGGGACCGTGGTTTCGGTCCTAACTTGCTCACCGGTCCTCATATGGAAGGTACTTTTCCTTGTTGATGTCTCAAGAAGGGTAGAAATACATGAACACACACACAAACACACACAAACACACACACACACACACACACACACACACACACACACACACACACACACACACACACACACACACACACACACACACACACACACACACACACAAAAAATGTATTTGTTACCTTCTTGAGACATGAGACAAAATGCCTACGTCTTTAGGACCAGCCTTTCTAGATATATAAAGATGTGTATTTACAACATTAATAATATATACATACTGTGCAAATATAGAAAAAGCTTGTTGTGAAAACTGAGTTGGAATTTTACAAGAAAAAGGTCACAATTTCACAAGAAAACCTTGGAATTGTGGCAGTGTTGTAATAAAAGTCGTAATTTTACTCAACACGAGTCAAAATTTGACAAGAAAAACTGAACATTTGCGCAAAATTATGATGAAAGTTGGAGATTTACTTTGAAAAAAGTTACAATTTTATAAGAAAACTTATATATATATATATATATATATATATATATATATATATATGTATATATATATATATATATATATATATATATATATATATATATATATATATATATATATATATATATATATATATATATATATATATATATATATATATATATATATATATATATATATATATATATATATATATATATATATATATATATATATATATATATATATACATATAATAATCATCGGAATTTTACGTGGCAAAATTATGACAAAAGTCATCAATTTACTCCAAAAAAATTTCACTATTTTACAAGAACAACAAAAATTGGCAATATTGTGATAAAAGTCAGAATTTTATGTGTCACCATTGTGCATTAAAAAGTAATAATTTTACATAAAAAAGTTATAATTTTACGAGAAAATATTGCAATATTACAGCAACAGAAAGAACATGAGAGATTGTTCCCAATTTTATCAGAAAAAAGTTCACACAATGTGAGAAAAAGACTGCTTTTAGTTAATTAATTTTTTAGTTTGTAATTGGTTTTTAATCTTCATTATTTACTTCGCGTTATTCCAATATGTCTCTATATACATATTTATTTTATTTTTTGTATTAATTTTGGCCAAAGGGGGCACATTTTAATTTCTTACACACACACTTGTTATTTCATATGTTGACCAGAGGGGGAGCACTTTAAAAAGCGACACACAGTCAATTTGAAAAATCCCTCCTTTTTGGGACCACCCTCATTTTGACCACCAGGGGTGCAAATGAGACATTCTCTATTAGATGCAATGGTTTTCCGTATTGGGACCATGATTTATGTATAGATGTATAAAGATGTGTATTTACAACATTAATAATATATACATACTATGCAAATATAGAAAAAGCTTGTTGTGAAAACTGAGTTGGAATTTCACAAATAAAAGGTCACAATTTCACAAGAAAAACCTAGAAATGTGGCAGTGTTGTAATTTTACTTAACACAAGTCAAAATTTGACAAGAAAAACTGAATATTTGCGCAAAATTATGATGAAAGTATGAGATTTACTTGAAAAAAGTCACAATTTTATAAGAAAACTTTGAAAGTTTGGCAATATTATAATAATCATCGGAATTTTACTTGACAAAATTATGACAAAAGTCATAATTTTACTCCAAAAAAATGTCACTATTTTACAAGAACTAAAAAAAATTGGCAATATTGTGATACGAGTCAGAATTTTATGTGTCACCATTTTGCATTAAAAAGTTATAATTTTACATAAAAAAGTTATAATTTTACGAGAAAATATTGCAATATTACAGCAACAGAAAGAACATGAGAGATTGTTCCCAATTTTATCAGAAAAAAGTCGACACATTGTGAGAAAAAGACTGCTTTTAGTCAATTTTTTGTTTGTTTGTTTGTTTGTAATTGGTTTTTAATCTTCATTATTTACTTTGCGTTATTCCAATATGTCTCTATATACATATTTATTTTATTTTTTGTATTAATTTTGGCCAAAGGGGGCGCATTTTAATTTCTTACACACACACTTGTTATTTCATATGTTGACCAGAGGGGGAGCACTTTTAAAAGCGACGCACAGTCAATTTGAAAAATCCCTCATTTTGACCACCAGGGGTGCCAATGAGACATTCTCTATTAGATGCAATGTTATTGGGACCATGATTGATGTCATCACTTGTTCACACCTCCTCATATGGAAGATACTTTTCCTTGTTGATGTCTCAAGAAGGGTAGAAATACACACACACACACACACATATACACACACACACGCACACACACTAAACTAAGCATTACATTAAGACATTAGGCTATCCGCCGTTGCAGAGTTTGCTAATAGATGCTAATTATATACAAGCTAATATTTAATGACACACACGCGCTCTTTCTCAGTTTAAGGAGATGTAATTAATGCTTGCACAGCACTGAGCTTCAACGCAGATTAAATGTGAAAGGAAATGTGAATAACATTTAAACATTCCTTTCAACTCTAAACATCCGTAACGTTGACTAATTTCCCATCCTCACGACATCCTCCGAGAGCAATTAATAATGCATATAAAACAATTAGATGTATAAATATTAATCAGATGGCACTAAGAGGGCGAGTAAACACGCACAAACTATGACTTTGTTGTGTGGATGCACGACATCATGGTACACTATATACTCAAACAACAATGACATCATGGTGCACTATATACTCAAACAACAATGACATCATGGTGCACTAAATACTAAAACAACAACATCATGGTGCACTAAATACTAAAACAACAACATCATGGTGCACTATATGTTCGGATGTACTTTGTGGACGCCAACTTTGCTCCACAGTAAGTCTTTGCTGTCGTCCAGCATTGTGTTTTTGTTTACTTTGCAGCCAATTCAGTTTTAGTTTGGTTCTGCATAGCCTTCACTAAGCTTCAATGCCTTTTCTTAGGGGCACTCACCTTTTGTTTATTTTTGGTTTAAGCATTAGACACCTTTTTACCTGCACCCTGCCTCCCGCTGTTCCCGACATCTACAAAGAAATTAGCTACCGGCTGCCACCTACTGATATGGAAGAGTATTACACGGTTACTCTGCCGAGCTCTAGACAGCACCGACACTCAACAACAACACATCATTTGCAGACAATAATTACTGCTTTGCAAAACATATTTTTAACCCAAATAGGTGAAATTACATAATCTCCCACGGCACACCATATTGCGTCTTCGGTTTGTCATAGTGTGTTGTCATATTGTGTCTTCGTTTTGTCATAGTGTATTGTCATATTGTGTCCTCATTTTGTCATACTGTGTCTTCGTTTTGTCATATTGTATTGTCATATTGTGTCTTCGTTTTGTCATGTTGTATTGTCCTATTGTGTCTTCGTTTTGTCATATTGTATTGTCATATTGTGTCTTCGTTTTGTCATTTTATTGTCATATTGGGTCTTCGTTTTGTCATATTGTATTGTCATATTGTGTCTTCGTTTTGTCATATTGTATTGTCATATTGTAGTGTGAAATTGTGTCCTCGTTTTGTCATATTTATTGTCATCTTGTGTCTTCGTTTTGTCATGTTATATTGTCACATTGTGTCTTCGTTTTGTCATATTGTGTCTTCGTTTTGTCACATTGTATTGTCATATTGTGTCTTCGTTTTGTCACATTGTATTGTCATATTGTGTCTTCGTTTTGTCATATTGTGTCTTCGTTTTGTCATTTTATTTTCACATTGGGTCTTCGTTTTGTCATATTGTATTGTCATATTGTGTCTTCGTTTTGTCATATTGTATTGTCATATTTTGTCTTCGTTTTGTTATATTTTATTGTCATATTGTGTCTTCGTTTTGTCATATTGTATTGTCATATTGTATCTTCGTTTTGTTATATTTTATTGTCATATTGTGTCTTCGTTTTGTTATATTTTATTGTCATATTGTGTCTTCGTTTTGTCATATTGTATTGTCATATTGTGTCTTCGTTTTGCCATATTGTATTCTCATATTGTGTCTTTGTTTTGTCATATTGTGTCTTCGTTTTGTCATATTGTATTCTCATATTGTGTCTTTGTTTTGTCATATTGTGTCTTCGTTTTGTCATATTGTATTGTCATATTGTGTCTTCGTTTTGTCACATTGTATTGTCATATTGTGTCTTTGTTTTGTCATATTGTGTCTTCGTTTTGTCACATTGTATTGTCATATTGTGTCTTTGTTTTGTCATATTGTGTCCTCGTTTTGTCATATTGTATTGTCATATTGTGTCTTTGTTTTGTAGAAATAAAACCCTAACACGACCTCTTTAAGTTATGCTATAAAAACTAGCAAGTGTGCAACTTCTGAGTGTTAAATGTCTCCCTGCGGGTGAAACGTGACCAAGGGGGTTAAGACGGGACAATGTTTTTGCTGCTGTTTTTAAAAGGCCCTCTTAAGGTCCCTTTTGTGTCTTTAGATGTTTTGTGCGGCTATTTATTTGGCTTGTAAACAGGGCGACAAAAAGCATAATGATGGAGAGGGAGAAGCGTCGAGTAACATTTGTACAAAAGACTGACATATGCTTAATGTGATTTAGTGGCTGGGTCGGGGTTGTTTAGTGGCTGGGTCGGGGTTGGGGACTTTATCGCCTTTGAGAGGGAGGTTACCAAATTGAAATGCAAATCTTAACATTTTGGAATTCATTAGGGTTGCCACAGCCTCTTCCAACCGCGACAACAAAATGAAATTACATTGTTGAAGGGGAGGTGTGGGGTGGGTGGGTGGGGGGGGGGGGGGGGGGGAGTTCTCATCTCTCTCAAATTCCTGCTTTGAAAGGAAACACGATGAATGATTCTGACCTTCTGACTTTAGTGATTAAACTGCAAGGTCTTCATCATTTCTGCTTTAAATGTTGCAATGAAGACAGCTTTTTCTACAGCTGCAAAGTGGGTTGTTTTTTTTGCCCGTTGCCGTGGGATACAATATTCAAATTAATCTACAAAACTAGTATTGATGTGCAAAATTGTTTGTTGTCATGAGTCTGAATCCACCCTGCATTTGTTTTGGTTTTGTCATATTGTGTCTTCGTTTTGTCATATTGTATTGTCATATTGTGTCTTTGTTTTTGTCACATTGTATTGTCATATTGTGTCTTCGTTTTGTCAGATTGTGTCTTCTTTTTGTCATATTGTATTGTCATATTGTCTTCGTTTTGTCATGTTGTATTGTCATATTGTGTCTTTGTTTTGTCATATCGTATTGTCATATTGTGTCTTCGTTTTGTCATATTGTATTGTCATATTGTGTCTTTGTTTTGTCATAGCGTATTGTCATATTGTGTCTTCGTTTTGTCAAATTGTATTGTCATATCGTGTCTTTGTTTTGTCATAGCGTATTATCATATTATGTGTTCGTTTTGTCATATTGTATTGTCATATTGTGTCTTCGTTTTGTCACATTGTATTGTCATATTGTGTCTTCGTTTTGTCATATTTTATTGTCATATTTTGTCTTCGTTTTGTCATATTGTATTGTCATATTGTGTCTTCGTTTTGTCATGTTGTATTGTCATATTGTGTCTTCATTTTGTCATATCTTACTGTCATATTGTGTCTTCGTTTTGTCATATTGTATTGTCATATTGTATTGTCATATTGTGTCTTCGTTTTGTCATAGCGTATTGTCATATTGTGTCTTCGTTTTGTCATATTGTGTCTTCGTTTTGTCATAGCGTATTGTCATATTGTGTCTTCGTTTTGTCATATTGTATTGTCATATCGTGTCTTCATTTTGTCATAGCGTATTATCATATTGTGTCTTCGTTTTGTCATATTGTATTGTCATATTGTGTCTTCGTTTTGTCACATTGTATTGTCATATTGTGTCTTCGTTTTGTCATATTTTATTGTCATATTTTGTCTTCGTTTTGTCATATTGTATTGTCATATTGTGTCTTCGTTTTGTCATGTTGTATTGTCATATTGTGTCTTCGTTTTGTCATATCGTATTGTCATATTGTGTCTTCGTTTTGTCATATTGTATTGTCATATTGTATTGTCATATTGTGTCTTCGTTTTGTCATAGCGTATTGTCATATTGTGTCTTCGTTTTGTCATATTGTATTGTCATATCGTGTCTTCGTTTTGTCATAGCGTATTATCATATTGTGTCTTCGTTTTGTCACATTGTATTGTCATATTGTGTCTTCGTTTTGTCACATTGTGTCTTCGTTTTGTCATACTTAATTGTCATATTGTGTCTTCGTTTTGGGTGGAAGTTGACAAAATGTGTTTAAGGATTGGTTTGTTTTTTAAGTTCGATGTGGTTTCTGTTACTTTAGGAGAGTTCATTGACAGTCATGATTTAGTCAATTTAATTCTAGTACTCGGTAAAAGGTTTATTTTGAAGGCCAAACATAGATATCCACTTAGTATTACTTTCTTTAAAACATTTATTCAGCATTTTCTTAACTTTAGAAACTTATATGGTTGAAACCGATAATGATGCCAAAAAACATGAAAATAGATGGGACGTTCTCAAATGCTTATTTTTGAAAATGTAATTTTGTTAATAGATTATATGCTATCTGTTGTTGTGTTCCCTATATTGAGTGTACATCAATGAAGGTGTGTGTTGCTGAGCCCGACCTGGACATAATCTGGACTAGACCTGGTTTTAAGAACCCTTTAAACAATCTAATTTCATTGACAACCTAGTCTGGTAAAGATAATGTCCTTCATTTAAAAAAACAACAACAAAAATAAAAAATGTTTGAACAAAAAATAAACTAAACTAAAACAAAAACAGTTACATAGACACTTGTAATTAATGAAAATGAGTAAAATTAACTGTTAAAGGTTAGTTGTCAGAAACATTGTATGTAAATTATGTCTTTGTTACACCAAGTCAAAGGCTTGGAAAATCCCCTGTGTACGATGGGATGAGACGGGAGGGGTTATCTATTGTCATCCAAGACCTGCCCAAGCTGAATCCAGGACCAACCCAAGCCCGAAGCATCTTCTTCTTTTGTCTTCAATGTGACCAAAAGCTGTGTACATACCCCCCATTCCTGTTGAGACGTGTTGTTGTGTAAACATTGAATATCTAAATAAAAGAGGAGACGAAAACCTTTTTCGTCAGAGCGTGGGTGACACTGTAAGAGGTTACAGGTTGACACGTTTTCTCCTCAATATTGAGTCCAAATTTAATTCTGTCTCTGTTTGATTCTTTGATTGATTGATTCATACCCCCCATTCTTGTTGAGACATGTGTTGTTGTGTAAACATTGAATATCTAAATAAAAGAGGAGACGAAAACCTTTTTCGTCAGAGCGTGGGTGACACTGTAAGAGGTTACAGGTCGACACGTTTTCTCCTCAATATTGAGTCCAAATTTAATTCTGTCTCTGTTTGATTCTTTGCCTCTTGTCTTGTTTAATAGATGTCATCAGTGTTTGAACCTGACATTAGTACTATTAGTGGACCAGGACACAATCACAGACTGTATCCCTCGCAGACTGCATTGATCTATGTTGTAGGAACTGAAGTGGGGGTTTTTTTTCTCCCAAAGTTCTGACATCGCACATTATGAGAAACAGCCTTAGGAATTACGGGGTCACAAACATTATGAATATACATTTTGCCCTTACAAACCGAACGGAACGCGGTCTTTTGAACAAAGTCCTTTGATGATGTGACCAATATACATCACACGTCTTTCCTCCCCGCCTGTTCCCATGAGGTTCGTTTAACATCCACGAGAGACAGCATTTGCCTGAACAAACAAAAGCCGCTGGTAATTTGATTCACATCGAGAGAGACGTATAAAAAAAATCTAACCAAGAACAGATGGCTGCTGGGTTTTGGAAGGCATTTCGTGACTCGTGTTGGTTCAGCCATGCTCGGGTAGAACAGTTCTGTCATGAGGCGTCCATGTCAGAATGGGTTCAGTGAGCTTTGGAGAGGTTCCTTCTCATTACCTCATTGGTGTTTGACAGGTTGTTGAAGATTTAAAGAACCCTTTTGACCTATACTAGTGTAATCCGTGGCCAGAAAGTACCACAAGTTGCAGATAATTAAACCAGGGACTTGGTGATTAGAGGCAGAGAGACAAGTAATCGATGAAACAAGTGCGGCAGATGGGATACATAAAAGGGTTAAGAAGTGAGACAAAAAAACTGATCACTTAAAGCCGGCTTTGACATGAAGAAGATAGAAGTCGATCTCAGATGGTTGCAGTTAAAGAGCTTTGGGGATGCTGGCGCCTCCGAATCCATTGCTCAGCCGTACACAGACGTCCCATTATGCTGGCTTTGAATGTGGATTTTAGTCATCATCCTGTTGCCAATTTGCCAAATTTTTCAGCAGCACTGACGGATGAAACTAAAATCCACTCCGTCTGGTCCAGGAGGTTCCAAAAATAAGCTACCAGCTAGATCTGTGTTTTTCAACCACCAGTGTGCCGTGAGATACAGTCTGGTGTGCCGTGGGAGATGATCTCATTTCACCTATTTGGGTTAAAAATATTTTTTTTGCAAAGCAGTAATTATAGTCTGCAAATGATGTGTTGTTGTTGAGTGTCGGTGCTGTCTAGAGCTCGGCAGAGTAATCGTGTAATACTCTTCCATATCAGTAGGTGGCAGCCGGTAGCTAATTGCTTTGTAGATGTCAGAAACAGCGGGAGGCAGGGTGCAGGTAAAAAAGTGTCTAATGCTTAAACTGAAAAATAAACGAAAGGTGAGTGCCCCTAAGAAAAGGCATTGAAGCTTAGGGAAGGCTATGAAGAACGAAACTAAAACTGAACTGGCTACAAAGTCAACAAAAACAGAATGCTGGACGACAGCAAAGACTTACTGTGGAGCAAAGACAATGTACATCCGAACATGACATGACAATCAACAATGTCCCCACAAAGAAGGATTACAAACAACTAAATATTCTTGATTGCTAAAACAAAGTAGATGCGGGAAATATCGCTCAAAGGAAGACACAAAACTGATAAAGGAAAAAACCAAAATGAGGTTCCAAAAATAAGCTACCAGTTTGATGTCTGATGCTTAAACCAAAAATAAACAAAAGGTGAGTGCCCCTAAGAAAAGGCGTTGAAGCTTAGGGAAGGCTATGCAGAACCAAACTAAAACTGAACTGACTACAAAGTCAACAAAAACAGAAAGCTGGACGACAGCAAAGACTTACTGTGGAGCAAAGACGGCGTCCACAATGTACATCCGGACATGACATGACGATCAACAATGTCCTCACAAAGAAGGATTAAATACAACTAAATATTCTTGATTGCTAAAACAAAGTAGATACGGGAAATATCGCTCAAAGGAAGACACAAAACTGATAAAGGAAAATACCAAAAGGAGGTTCCAAAAATAAGCTACCAGTTAGATGTCTAATGCTTAAACCAAAAATAAACAAAAGGTGAGTGCCCCTAAGAAAAGGCATTGAAGCTTAGGGAAGGCTATGCAGAACGAAACTAAAACTGAACTGGCTACAAAGTCAACAAAAACAGAATGCTGGACGACAGCAAAGACTTACTGTGGAGCAAAGACGGCGTCCACAATGTACATCCGGACATGACATGACGATCAACAATGTCCTCACAAAGAAGGATTAAAAACAAGTGAAATATTATTGATTGCTAAAACAAAGTAGATGCGGGAAATATCGCTCAAAGGAAGACACAAAACTGATAAAGGAAAATACCAAAAGGAGGTTCCAAAAATAAGCTACCAGTTAGATGTCTAATGCTTAAACCACAAAAATAAACAAAAGGTGAGTGCCCCTAAGAAAAGGCATTGAAGCTTAGGGAAGGCTATGCAGAACGAAACTAAAACTGAACTGGCTACAAAGTCAACAAAAACAGAATGCTGGACGACAGCAAAGACTTACTGTAGAGCAAAGACGGCGTCCACAATGTACATCTGAATATGACATGACAATCAACAATGTCCCCACAAAGAAGGATTACAAACAACTAAATATTCTTGATTGCTAAAACAAAGTAGATGCGGGAAATATCGCTCAAAGGAAGACACAAAACTGATAAAGGAAAAAACCAAAATGAGGTTCCAAAAATAAGCTACCAGTTTGATGTCTAATGCTTAAACCAAAAATAAACAAAAGGTGAGTGCCCCTAAGAAAAGGCATTGAAGCTTAGGGAAGGCTATGCAGAACCAAACCAAAACTGAACTGGCTACAAAGTCAACAAAAACAGAATGCTGGACGACAGCAAAGACTTACTGTGGAGCAAAGACGGCGTCCACAATGTACATCCGGACATGACATGACGATCAACAATGTCCTCACAAAGAAGGATTAAAAACAAGTGAAATATTATTGATTGCTAAAACAAAGTAGATGCGGGAAATATCGCTCAAAGGAAGACACGAAACAGATACAGTCTGTGCCGTGAGAGATTATCTAATTTCACCTATTTGGGTTAAAAATATTTTTTTGCAAAGCAGTAATTATATTCTGCAAATGATGTGTTGTTGTTGAGTGTCGGTGCTGTCTAGAGCTCGGCAGAGTAACCGTGTAATACTCTTCCATATCAGTAGGTGGCAGCCGGGAGCTAATTGCTTTGTAGATGTCAGGAACAGCGGGAGGCAGGGTGCAGGTAAAAAAGTGTCTAATGCTGAAACTGAAAAATAAACAAAAGGTGAGTGCCTCTAAGAAAAGGCATTGAAGCTTAGGGAAGGCTATGCAGAACCAAACTAAAACTGAACTGGCTACAAAGTCAACAAAAACAGAATGCTGGACGACAGCAAAGACTTACTGTGGAGCAAAGACGGCGTCCACAATGTACATCCAAACATGACATGACAATCAACAATGTCCCCACAAAGAAGGATAAAAAACAAGTGAAATATTCTTGATTGCTAAAACAAAGTAGATGCGGGAAATATCGCTCAAAGGAAGACACAAAACTGATAAAGGAAAATACCAAAAGGAGGTTCCAAAAATAAGCTACCAGTTAGATGTCTAATGCTTAAACCACAAAAATAAACAAAAGGTGAGTGCCCCTAAGAAAAGGCATTGAAGCTTAGGGAAGGCTATGCAGAACCAAACTAAAACTGAACTGGCTACAAAGTCAACAAAAAACAGAATGCTGGACGACAGCAAAGACTTACTGTGGAGCAAAGACGGCGTCCACAATGTACATCTGAATATGACATGACAATCAACAATGTCCCCACAAAGAAGGATTAAAAACAACTGAAATAGTCTTGATTGCTAAAACAAAGTAGATACGGGAAATATCGCTCAAAGGAAGACACAAAACTGATAAAGGAAAATACCAAAAGGAGGTTCCAAAAATAAGCTACCAGTTAGATGTCTAATGCTTAAACCACAAAAATAAACAAAAGGTGAGTGCCCCTAAGAAAAGGCATTGAAGCTTAGGGAAGGCTATGCAGAACGAAACTAAAACTGAACTGGCTACAAAGTCAACAAAAACAGAATGCTGGACGACAGCAAAGACTTACTGTAGAGCAAAGACGGCGTCCACAATGTACATCTGAATATGACATGACAATCAACAATGTCCCCACAAAGAAGGATTACAAACAACTAAATATTCTTGATTGCTAAAACAAAGTAGATGCGGGAAATATCGCTCAAAGGAAGACACAAAACTGATAAAGGAAAAAACCAAAATGAGGTTCCAAAAATAAGCTACCAGTTTGATGTCTAATGCTTAAACCAAAAATAAACAAAAGGTGAGTGCCCCTAAGAAAAGGCATTGAAGCTTAGGGAAGGCTATGCAGAACCAAACCAAAACTGAACTGGCTACAAAGTCAACAAAAACAGAATGCTGGACGACAGCAAAGACTTACTGTGGAGCAAAGACGGCGTCCACAATGTACATCCGGACATGACATGACGATCAACAATGTCCTCACAAAGAAGGATTAAAAACAAGTGAAATATTATTGATTGCTAAAACAAAGTAGATGCGGGAAATATCGCTCAAAGGAAGACACGAAACAGATACAGTCTGTGCCGTGAGAGATTATCTAATTTCACCTATTTGGGTTAAAAATATTTTTTTGCAAAGCAGTAATTATATTCTGCAAATGATGTGTTGTTGTTGAGTGTCGGTGCTGTCTAGAGCTCGGCAGAGTAACCGTGTAATACTCTTCCATATCAGTAGGTGGCAGCCGGGAGCTAATTGCTTTGTAGATGTCAGGAACAGCGGGAGGCAGGGTGCAGGTAAAAAAGTGTCTAATGCTGAAACTGAAAAATAAACAAAAGGTGAGTGCCTCTAAGAAAAGGCATTGAAGCTTAGGGAAGGCTATGCAGAACCAAACTAAAACTGAACTGGCTACAAAGTCAACAAAAACAGAATGCTGGACGACAGCAAAGACTTACTGTGGAGCAAAGACGGCGTCCACAATGTACATCCAAACATGACATGACAATCAACAATGTCCCCACAAAGAAGGATAAAAAACAAGTGAAATATTCTTGATTGCTAAAACAAAGTAGATGCGGGAAATATCGCTCAAAGGAAGACACAAAACTGATAAAGGAAAATACCAAAAGGAGGTTCCAAAAATAAGCTACCAGTTAGATGTCTAATGCTTAAACCACAAAAATAAACAAAAGGTGAGTGCCCCTAAGAAAAGGCATTGAAGCTTAGGGAAGGCTATGCAGAACCAAACTAAAACTGAACTGGCTACAAAGTCAACAAAAAACAGAATGCTGGACGACAGCAAAGACTTACTGTGGAGCAAAGACGGCGTCCACAATGTACATCTGAATATGACATGACAATCAACAATGTCCCCACAAAGAAGGATTAAAAACAACTGAAATAGTCTTGATTGCTAAAACAAAGTAGATACGGGAAATATCGCTCAAAGGAAGACACAAAACTGATAAAGGAAAATACCAAAAGGAGGTTCCAAAAATAAGCTACCAGTTAGATGTCTAATGCTTAAACCAAAAATAAACAAAAGGTGAGTGCCCCTAAGAAAAGGCGTTGAAGCTTAGGGAAGGCTATGCAGAACCAAACTAAAACTGAACTGACTACAAAGTCAACAAAAACAGAATGCTGGACGACAGCAAAGACTTACTGTGGAGCAAAGACGGCGTCCACAATGTACATCCGAACATGACATGACGATCAACAATGTCCCCACAAAGAAGGATTAAATACAACCGAAATATTCTTGACTGCTAAAACAAAGTAGGTGCAGGAAATATCGCTCAAAGGAAGACACGAAACCGCTACAGGAAAATACCAAAAAAAGAGAAAAACACCAAAATAGGAGCGCAAGACAAGAAAAACACTGAGTTAGATAATGCAACAAACCCTCAAAAGATATCTAACAGGGGGCGTGTGTATTTGCTCAGTTGTCCCACTACTAGTGTTGTCCCGATACCAATATTTTGGTACCGGTACCATGAAAAAGGAGGATTACCTCCAAATTCTTCAGGACAAGCTAAAATCATCAGCCCGGAGGTTGGGTCTTGGGCGCAGTTGGGTGTTCCAACAGGACAATGACCCCAAACGCACCTCAAAAGTGGTAAAGGAATGGCTAAATCAGGCTAGAATGAAGGTTTTAGAATGGCCTTCCCAAAGTCCTGTCTTAAAGGTGTGGACAATGCTGAAGAAACAAGTCCATGTCAGAAAACCAGCAAATTTAGCTGAGCTGCACCAATTTTGTCAAGAGGAGTACCCGGAAGGAACCCACGCAGTAACGGGGAGATCATGCAAACTCCACACAGAAAGATCCCGAGTGCAGGATCGAACCCAGGACCTTCATATTGTGAGGCAGATGCAATAACCCTTCTTCCACCGTGCTGCCCTATTATATTTGTTGCACAATTAAATAATACTTGATCATTTCTTACTAAATGTATTCATTCTTTCCATTTTGACAGAAAAAAAACCTGTTATATTATTTAATTGTATAATATTTGTTGCACAATTAAATAATATAACAGTTTTTTTCTGTCAAAATGGAAATAATGAATAACATTTAGTAAGAAATGATAAAGTACTTTTTGGACACATTATTTCCAGGCGTTCACGGGCCATTTAAAAAATGATGTTGCGGGCCAGATCTGGGCCCGGGCCTTGAGTTTGACACCCGTGGTATAGTGCGAGCCCCTGACCCGCTTCAACCTTGTTATTTCTGCGCCTGTCGGACTCTCAATCAATCAATCAATCAATCAATGTTTACTTATATAGCCCTAAATCACAAGTGTCTCAAAGGGCTGCACAAGCCACAACGACATCCTCGGGTCAGATCCCACATCAGGGCAAGGAAAAACTCACAACCCAGTGGGATGTCAAAATCTAGAACTGAATAATTGCTGCAAATTATTTTTTGGAGAAAATTGCAGCCAAATCAATCGTTTTATGCTGCAACGATCCCTAAAAAAAATACAGCGAAATCTTGGGGAATTAAAAAAAAAAGGGTAACACTTTAGCATGGGGAACACATATTCACCACTAATTAGTTGCTTATTAACATGCAGATTAGTAACATATTGGCTCTTGTTTAGTCATTATTAAGTACTTATTAATGCCTTATTCTGCATGGCCTTATTATACAACCAATCAATCAATCAATCAATCAATCAATCAAAGTTTACTTATATAGCCCTAAATCACGAGTGTCTCAAAGGGCTGCACAAGCCACAACCAGTAAGCCATTAACTAAGAGTCTTCCCTCAATAACCTCAGAATTATTGCTTATTAGTAACCCTAACCCTAACCCTAACCCTTATATGTTCCCCTAGTGTCCAAATAACTCTAAATTAAGTCTTTGTTAATATTATAAGCAACTAATTAATGGTGAATATGTTCCCCATACTAAAATGTTACCAAAAAATTGCTATTCTGAATTGATGTTTAAAAACAAAAAATTAATCATGTGTTTTAATTTATAAAGAATAGCAATGGATTTGGATATTTTTCCCTTCATATAATCAATCTGCGGTTTCCAACATAATTCATGATCAATTATTATTAATTTAAACCAGTGGTGCTCAATTGCTTTTTGTGACATCACCCAAAAAACTACAAAAAAAAAGCCCCCTTTCCGCCATTATTGAAACAAGTGCCTTAAAACCATCGCAAGTTTTGCTGCAAATTATTTTTGGGGAAAAAAACTGCAGCCAAATCAATCATTTTATGCTGCAACGATCCCTAAAAAGCGAAATATTGGGGATTAAAAAAAAAAAATTGGGTAACACATATTCACTATTAATGAATTGCTTATTAACATGCAAATTAGTAACATATTGGCTCTTGATTAGTCATTATTAAGTACTTATTAATGCCTTATTCTGCATGGCCTTATTATACAACTAGTAAGCCATTAACTAAGAGTCTTCCCTCAATAACCTCAGAATTATTGCTTATTAGTAACCCTAACTCTAACCCTAACCCTTATATGTTCCCCTAGTGTCCAAATAACTCTAAATTAAGTCTTTGTTACTTTAATAAGCAACTAATTAATGGTGAATATGTTCCCCATACTAAAGTGTCACCAAAAATTGCTATTCTGAATTGATATTTAAAGGCCTACTGAAATGATTTTTTGTTTATTTAAACGGGGATAGCAGATCCATTCTATGTGTCATACTTGATCATTTCGCGATATTGCCATATTTTTGCTGAAAGGATTTAGTAGAGAACATCGACGATAAAGTTCGCAATTTTTGGTCGCTGATAAAAAAAAGCCTTGCCTGTACCGGAAGTAGCGTGACCTCGCAGGTTGAAAGGCTCCTCACATTTCCCCGTTGTTTACACCAGCAGCGAGAGAGATTCGGACCGAGAAAGCATTAATTTGAGCGAGGATGAAAGATTTGCGGATGAGGAACGTGAGAGTGAAGGACTAGAGTGCAGTGCAGGACATATCTTTTTTCCGCTCTGACCGTAACTTAGGTACAAGCTGGCTCATTGGTTTCCACACTTTCTCCTTTTTCTATTGTGGATCACGGATTTGTATTTCAAACCACCTGGGATACTATATCCTCTTGAAAATGAGAGTCGAGAACGCGAAATGGACATTCACAGTGACTTTTATCTCCACGACAATACATCGGCGAAGCACTTTAGCTACGGAGCTAACGTGATAGCATCGAGCTCAAATGCAGATAGAAACAAAATAAATAAACCCCTGACTGGAAGGATAGACAGAAGATCAACAATACTATTAAACCATGGACCTGTAACTACACAGTTAATGCTTTCCAGCCTGGCGAAGCTTAGCAATGCTGTTGCTAACGACGCCATTGAAGCTAACTTAGCTACGGAACCTCGACAGAGCTATGCTAAAAACATTAGCTCTGCACCTACGCCAGCCAGCCCTCATCTGCTCATCAACACCTGTGCTCACCTGCGTTCCAGCGATCGACGGAAGGACGAAGGACTTCACCTGATCATCCGTGCGGTCGGCGGCTAGCGTCGGATAGCGCGTCTGCTATCCAAGTCAATGTCCTCCTGGTTGTGTTGCTGCAGCCAGCCGCTAATACACCGATCCCACCTACAACTTTCTTCTTTGCAGTCTCCATTGTTCATTAAACAAATTGCAAAAGATTCACCAACACAGATGTCCAGAATACTGTGGAATTTTGCGATGAAAACAGAGCTTTTTTTATATCGGATTCAATGGGGTACCAATGCTTCCGTTTAACTAGTGACGTCACGCGCATACGTCATCATACATAGACGTTTTCAACCGGAAGTTTAGCGGGAAATTTAAAATGTCACTTTATAAGTTAACCCGGCCGTATTGGCATGTGTTGCAATGTTAAGATTTCATCATTGATATATAAACTATCAGACTTCGTGGTCGCTAGTAGTGGCTTTCAGTAGGCCTTTAAAAACAAAAAAATAATTACCAACCTAGGGTTGTACGGTATACCGGTATTAGTATGGTACCGCGATACTAATGAATCATATACCGCCTCTGAAAGGTACCGGTCCACCAAAGTACAGGAGCGTATCTACCCTAACCCTAACCCTAACCCTTATATGTTCCCCTAGTGACCAAATAACTCTAAATTAAGTCTGTGCTACGTTGATAAGCAACTAATTAATGGTGAATATGTTCCCCATACTAAAGTGTTACCAAAAAATTGCTATTCTGAATTGATGTTTAAAAACAAAAAAATAATCACCAACCTAGAGTTGTACGGTATACTGTTTTACTTTATAAAGAATAGCAATGAATTTGGATAGTTTTCCCTTTATATATTCAATCTGCGGTTTCCAACATAATTCATGATCAATTATTATTAATTTAAACCAGTGGTGCTCAATTGCTTTTTGTGACAGCACCCAAAAAACTACAAAAAAAAATGCCCCCTTTCCGCCATTATTGAAACAAGTGCCTTAAAACCATCGCAAGTTTTGCTGCAAATTATTTTTGGGGAAAAAAACTGCAGCCAAATCAATCATTTTATGCGGCAATGATCCCTAAAAAAATCCAGCGAAATCTTGGGGATTAGAAAAAATAAATTGGGTAACACATATTCACTCAGTGTTTCCCACACATTCATTTATTTGTGGCGGCCCGCCCCGAAAGAATTACGTCTGCCACAAATACATTTTTTAAAATTATATATATATTTTTTTGAATTTTTTATTTATTTATTTATTTTTGTCCTGTCCAGCTTCTCAGGCAAATCATATAGTTGATGTAGATGCCCATATCGGCTGTTGAGATTTACTTTACAAAAGAGTTACTTTACAAAAGAGAAGTGTAGGATACTTCTCTTGTTGCCTTATTTGTATTTGACCACTACTGTTTTCTGTTTATTTGTTACTGACTGTGGCAGGACACCTCTGCCTCTGTTTCACTTTATGTTGCTGGTAAATAATATGGTTGTAGTAGTAGGCTAAAGTTAAATTATTTAGTATGCACTAATTAAAGGGGCAGAGCTTTGAGAGACATTTTAGCTTTTATATTTTATAAGATATATTTTTTGTAAGAACCACAATTAATAAATATATTTCAGTGAATAACTTATTGTTCAAATCTGTATATAAATATGTACATAAAGTGTTGTAATTATATTGTAAAATGGATGGATGGATGGACGTTTAAAACAAAACTGTTATTATTAATTAGTAAGTATACATTTTTTGAGCCTTTTAGAGAAAATCATATCATTTTAGTAAATTATGCAAATTACTCGATGATGTCATGGTGACCACGCCCATATCCATGCCCCCACCGCCACAGGTATCTTGGCAGTTTATGGGAAACATTGTTCACTATTAATTAGTTGCTTATTAACATGCAAATTAGTAACATATTGGCTCTTGATTAGTCATTACTAAGCACTTATTAATGCCTTATTCTCCATGGCCTTATTATACAACCAGTAAGCCATGAACTAAGAGTCTTCCCTCAATAACCTCAGAATTATTGCTTATTGGTAACCCTAACCCTAACCCTAACCCTTATATGTTCCCCTAGCGTCCAAATAACTCTAAATTAACTCTTTGTTACTTTGATAAGCAACTAATTAATGGTGAATATGTTCCCCATACTAAAGTGTCATCAAAAATTGCTATTCTGAATTGATGTTTAAAAACAAAAAAATAATTACCAACCTAGAGTTTTACGGTATAATAAATACAATCTTCATTGGGGAATAGAAAGGCATAACGGGAGTAGTCAAGGTTGGGGTTTGTAGGTACACAAGGAGAACATCCCTGGAGTGCACTTCATGGCAACATCTTTGAAAGACGCCTCATCTCTGCCGACATCATCTTGAAATAAGGCCCGCGATAACTTAGCAGGGAATCCAAAGCCGGCGACATGGTCTTTTTTACGTCCGACAAAAGACCTAACTCTCAGGCAAGCCACGTTTAGACCCGGCAGTTAATCGCCTCATTTCCCCCGACCCATAGGAAAGAATTACAGCGCCTGCGCCAGAGTGTATAATGAATACCATAAAGCGGGCCCATAAAGGAGGCTTTTGGACAGCCTCTGGCAGCGCAGACGTCAGTCGGCACTCGCCGGCCTGCCCAATGATTGCGAGGCGGGACATCATTAATGAGCGCTAATATTTCAAAGCAGGAACGCGGGGGCCCGAGCACTGACCGTTATATTCAAAATCAAACGGTGTGACCTTGTTAAGACGGATGCCTGGTCGCTGCCGTCCCTCGGCGCCAGCTCGGCGAGTTGGCGCACCGTATTAAAAGGTAGCTCCTTTTGCTGCTCCGACGTCAGCTCGGGCTGCAGATATACGGTGTGCATCGGGAGCGTTACGAGTGGCATTTAATTAAAGAAAAGTAAGCTGTGGGGTTTTTATAGACTGACCAGGGGATTGCTATATCCAGTAAGTGGAAATGAAGGATGCTTGAAAGGCAACATAAATCTAACGTAGTGCTAACTTAACCTTCATATCACTGTAAAAGTCAGGGTGAGGGCACTTGTCCGCGACATCCTTATTTTCTTGTCATTTGACTGCATCAAACGAGAGGAAATGTGCTTGGTGTAGCGTTGTCCCGATACCAACATGTGGTACCCAGGCCCGGCCCTAACCAATCTGGCGCCCTAGGCAAGATTTTAGGTGGCGCCCCCCCCCCCCCCCCCCCTCCACATCGGCAGTGAAGTGTATATACTCACAAGAAACCGAATAGCTTTGTCTTTGACCTTTTTTTTACTTAAAGATTAACAATCAGAATTGTTAACAAGATAAAAAAAACTATGGATAAATAAATGAATACAAAAAATAAAAATGAATATATGAAATACAATATTTTTTACATACATAAACACAAAATAAAACGTGTCAACAAGTTGCATAAAATAAATGAAAAATACAATATAAATAAGGCACTGCAAAAAACAAGATATCAAACCAGTATGACTTTAACAACTATATTACAAAAAAAGGGGATCCAACAGAGTTCTCTATTTGTGCTTTTTAATATTGCATTAACTAGAATGACTTACAAATGACTGTACACCAGGGAGTACTGTAATTACCTAACGTTACATTATTATTTTCCATAACAATTTAGCCCCCACCACAATATTAACCCGACGTTAAAACAGAACTAGCTATTTATTGATTAGGAATTGCCGAATCATGTAACATTAGCTTAATGCTAAAGGTTACTATCACATTCTGTAACAGACAAATAATTTCATTTAGGCTAACGTTACCTCCCTGCTACCTCTGTCTTTTTCTCGTTTCTCCTCTTCTTTTCTCTTTTTTCTTCCCTGGGCACCTGACATTTTTGGCCGTTTTGACATCTTGTGTTGATTTTTTGATGTGGTGACGTCCAAAAAGAGTCATGATACGGGAAGGGAGGGGGCGCACCGTGCGGGGGCGTGATGTTGTAACAAATAATATTTCTATTAAATAGGCTTTACTTTGCATTTTAATTAACGTGGGATTATTTTATGTATTTAGAAATAATAGTACCAACTTTTTAATTTTTTCCCTCCAACATTTGTGGCACTGGCGTGGCGCCCCCTGATGGACGGCGCCCTTAGCATTTGCCTATACGGCCTATGCCACGGGCCGGCCCTGTTGGTACCGGTACCAAAATTATTTAGATACTTTTCGGTACTTTTCGATACTTTTCTAAATAAAGGGCACTGCAAAAAGTGAAATCTCAGTAAGATGAAATATCTCAAATAAGGGTGATATTTGCTTATTTTCTGTCTGATAAGATACTTCTTCTCACTAAGCAGATTTGATGTTAGAGTGTTTTACTTGTTTTAAGTGTTTTGCTCCTAAATGATGTCAGTAAGATATTACAGCTTGTTGCTGAGATTTGATGAGCTATATTGAGTAAAACATGCTTGAAACTAGAATATCAACTGTTGTGTCATCAACACTCACAAGTATAAAACTACTTTATTAAAGTAATCATTTCTTACTTCAAGCATGAAAAATAAAATCATGATGCCGAGTGCATATCATTATGTCAAGATAATGGCACTAGCATTTACTTCATTTAAGAAAATTTGTCAACATATTGAGCAAAAAGGGCTATTTTTTTTCTACCAAGAAAAGTGCATTTGTTATTATTGAGATTATACTTATTTTAAGGTATTTTTGGGTTCATTGAGGTTAGCTAATTTGACTTGTTTTGGAAAGTCTTGATAAGCCGAATTTTCTTGTTCTATTGGCAGATAATTTTGCTTAGTTCAAATAAAATACCCCTCATTTTTGTATTTTTTTGTCTTGTTTTTGAACACTGACTTTTTGCAGTGGGGACCACAACAAATTGCATTAATGGCTTTATTTTAACAAACAGTCTGATGCCAAAAATATCAATGTAATCATGGTAGTATCGACTAGATACGCTCCTGCATTTGGTATCATTACAGTGGATGCAACCCATGGCGTTTCTTTACATTTTGACTCCGGTGAGCTACGGTGTGTAGTGAAGCATGTTTAGCTATTCCTCGTCCTGCAAATCGGCTTTATTTTAACAAAAAATCTTACGATACATTAAACATAGTTTTTTTTATTGCAAGTTTGTCCTTAAATAAAATAGTGAACATACAAGACAACTTGTCTTTTAGTAGTAAGTAAACAAACAAAGGCTCTTAATTAGTCTGCTGACATATGCAGTAACATATTGTGTCATTTATACACCTATTATTCTGTACACATTATTAAGGACAAGTGGTAGAAAATGAATGATTAATCTACTTGTTCATTTACTGTTAATATCTGCTTATTTTCTCTTTTAACATGTTCTATCTACACTTCTGTTAAAATGTAATAATCACTTATTCTTCTGTTGTTTGGATGCTTTGCATTAGTTTTGGATGATACCACACATTTGGGTATCAATCCGATACCAAGTACCGTATTTTTCGGACTATAAGTCGCAGTTTTTTTCATAGTTTGGCCGGGGGGTGCGACTTATACTCAGGAGCGACTTATGTGTGAAATGATTAACACATTAGCGTAAAATATCAAATAATATTATTTATGTCATTCACGTAAGAGACTAGACGTATAAGATTTCATGGGATTTAGCGATTAGGAGTGACAGATTGTTTGGTAAACGTATAGCATGTTCTATATGTTATAGTTATTTGAATGACTCTTACCATAATATGTTACGTTAACATACCAGTTGGTTATTTATGCCTCATATAACGTACATTTATTCAGCCTGTTGTTCATTGTTTTTTATTTATTTTAAATTGCCTTTCAAATGTCTATTCTTGGTGTCGGATTTTATCAAATACATTTCCCAAAAAAATGCGTCTTATACTCCAGTGCGACTTATATATGTTTTTTTCCTTCTTTATTATGCATTTTCGGCCGGTGCGACTTATACTCTGGAGCGACTTATACTCCGGAGCGACTTATAGTCCGAAAAATACGGTATTACTTTTCGATACTTTTCTAAATAAAACGGACCACAAAAAATTGCATTATTGGCTTTATTTTAAGAAAAAATCTGATGCCAAAAAATATCGATGTAACCATAGTAGTATCGACTAGATACGCTACTGTACTTGGTATCATTACAGTGGATGTTAGGTGTAGATCCACCCATTGCGTTTTCTTTACATTTTGACGCCGGTGAGCTACGGTGTGTACTGAAGCATATTTAGCTATTCCTCGTCCTGCAAATCGGCTTTATTTTAACAAAAAATCTTAGGGTACATTAAACATATGTTTTTTATTGCAAGTTTGTCCTTAAATAAAATAGTGAACATACAAGACAACTTGTCTTTTATTAGTAAGTAAACAAACAAAGGCTCCTAATTTAGCTGCTGACATATGCAGTAACATATTGTGTCATTTATCATTCTATTATTTTGTCAAAATTATTAAGGACAAGTGGTAGAAAATGAATTATTAATCTACTTGTTCATTTACTGTTAATATCTGCTTACTTTCTCTTTTAACATGTTCTACCTACACGTCTGTTAAAATGTAATAATCACTTATTCTTCTGTTGTTTGGATGCTTTACATTAGTTTTGGATGATACCACTAATTTGGGTATCAATCCGATACCAAGTCGTTGCGGAATCATACATTGGTCATATTCAAAGTCCTCATATTTCCTGAGTTTATAAACATAATATATATTTTTTTAAAAATGAAATAAGATGTTCTAAGACCAAAAAAATATCGACGTAATCATAGTATTATGGTTTGGTGGCAGCTAGCTGCGCGGTTCGTTCTCCCGTGATGCAAACGGACGACTCCGGACAGGACTTGAAGGTAGGAACATAATTTAATCTTCAAAAATCAACAAAACACCAAAAACAGAAAAAACAAGACGAAGGAAGAAAGTGCCGATCGCACTGGATGCTAGGGCTAACACTTAGCATAGACTAGAGAGAGGAATACTCACGTAACAGAAGCGTGACGCAAACAAAGAAAGCCAGGACGAAAGGCAGGCTTAAATAATGTCTCTTGATTAGAAGCAGGTGAGCGTCCCGAACACCAGAGGCAGGTGAAAATCATAAGTAGCCATGGTAACAAACTCAGGAGGTTCACAAACAGGAACTAAAGCAGTCCAAAACTAACAGAAAACACAAAATGTGATCCGGACCACGGATCAGGACACATAGTAGTATCGACTGGATACGCTCCTGTGCTTTGGTGGACCCCAACCTTTCAGAGGCGGTATCGTACCGAATTTGATTCAATAGTATCACGGTACTATACTAATACCGGTATACCGTACAACCCTAGGTTGGTTATTCATTTTTTGTTTTTAAACAACAATTCAGAATAGCAATTTTTGGTAACAATTTAGTATGGGGAACATATTCACCATTAATTAGTTGCTTATTAAATGCAACTAAGATAGGCTCCAGCACCCCCCGCGACCCCAAAAGGGACAAGCAGTAGAAAATGGATGGATGAATGGATTAAAGTAACAAAGAGTTAATTTAGAGTTTTTTGGACACTATGGGGAACATATAAGGGTTAGGGTTAGGGTTAGGGTTAGGGTTACTAATAAGCAATAATTCTGAGGTTATTGAGGGAAGACTCGTAGTTAATGGCTTACTGCTTGTATAATAAGGCCATGTAGAATAAGGCATTAATAAGTACTTAATAATGACTAATTAAGAGCCAATATGTTACTAATTTGCATGTTAATAAGCAACTAATTAATGGTGAATACGTGTTCCCCATGCTAAAGTGTTACCCGATTTTTTTTTTTAATTCCCCAAGATTTCGCTGGATTTTTTAGGGATCGTCGCAGCATAAAATTATTGATTTGGCTGCAATTTTTCCCCCGAAATAATTTGCAGCAAAACTTGTGATGGTTTTAAGGCACTTGTTTCAAATATGGCGGAAAGGGGGCTTTTTTGTTTAGTTTTTTGGGTGCATATCTAGTCGATACTACTATGAGTACATCAATATTTTTTAGCATCACAACATCTTTTTTCGTTTTTTTTAATAATGTATATTATGTTTATAAACTCAGGAAATACGTCCATGGACACATGAGGACTTTGAATATGACCAATGTATGATCCTGTAACTACTTGGTATCGGATTGATACCTAAATTTGTGGTATCATCCAAAACTAATGTAAAGTATCAAAGAAGAGAAGAATAAGCAATTATTACATTTTAACAGAAGTGCAGATAGAACATGTTAAAATAGAAAGTAAGCAGATATCAGTGTTTCCCACACATTCATTTATTTGTGGCGGCCCGACACGAAATAATTACGTCCGCCACAAATAAAAATAAAAAAAAATAAAAAAAATTAAAACCTTTTTAGCTTCTCAAGCAAATCATATAGTTGATGTAGATGCCCATATAGGCTGTTCAGATTTACTTTACAAAAGAGAAGTGTAGGATACTTCTCTTGTTGCCTTATTTGTATTTGACCACTACTGTTTTCTGTTTATTTGTTACTGACTGTGGCAGGACACCTCTGCCTCTGTTTCACTTTATGTTGCTGGTAAATAATATGGTTGTAGTAGTAGGCTAAAGTTAAATGATTAAGTATGCACTAATTAAAGGGGCAGAGCTTTAAGAGACATTTTAGCTTTTATATTTTATAAGATATATTTATTGTAAGAACCACAATTAATAAATATATTTCAGTGAATAACTTATTGTTCAAATCTGTATATAAATATGTACATAAAGTGTTGTAATTATATTGTAAAATGGATGGATATCCATCCATCCATTTTGGATGGATGGATGGATGTTTAAAACAAAACTGTTTATTATTAATTAGTAAGTATACATTTTTTGAGCCTTTTTAGAGAAAATCATATCATTGTAGTAAATTATGCACATTATTCGATGATGTCATGGTGACCACGCCCATAGCCACGCCCCCGCCGCCACAGGTATCTTGTCAGTTTATGGGAAACACTGGATATTAACAGTAAATAAACAAGTAGATTAATTATTCATTTTCTACCACTTGTCCTTAATAATGTTGACAAAATAATAGGTAGATAAATGACACAATATGTTACTGCACAGTAACTAATTAGGAGTCTTTGTTTGCTTACTTACTACTAAAAGACAAGTTGTCTTGTATGTTCACTATTTTATTTAAGGACAAACTTGCAATAATAAACATATGTTTAACGTACCCTAAGATTTTTTGTTAAAATAAAACCAAACAATGCCATTTTTTGTGGTCCCCTTTATTTAGAAAAGTATAAAAAAGTATTGAAATACATTTTGGTACCAACATATTGGTATCGGGACAACACTATGCTGTACACGGGAACCAGAAGAGGGTCTAAACCACAATTGAGTACTAGCTCAATTTTCCTGTGCTGTTTCTACTTTGTGTACACAAGAACCACAGTTGACGTGTGTATCTTATCCTTGCTCAGGGACAAACTCTATCAAAGAAAATGACAAAGATTGGCTAACATGTGTGGGGAAATTGCAGGGATTATACAAAATTGCGAGGCTGTGCGTAATTTTGCTGGGATTGGTTTGAATTTGAATGAACTGGCGCGATCGCAACATTGCAACATTCCTGGAGGGTTTGGTAATTAGCCCCAGATAACGATGATGAATGCGGTATGCCGACACCTTGGTAGGCTCCCTTGTTTGGTAACATGTGAAAAGCTGACAAAGCTATCATTCCAGAGAAAGCTCCTAATTACCTGGCATGATCCTGAATAGACCACAAACACAAGCAGCTGGTTTGGAACACGGCACTGGGAGGAGATGGAGTACGGAGGCGGTAGAGAAGCAAAGATGGGATGACAGTGCTTGGTGCAGGTGTGCCAAAAAACACCAGGACAAATAGATCAAATTGGAATTTTACGAACTAGAACTCCATTGGAAGTTTGCTTGAAGTAGGACTTCAGAAACAAATTGATCTTTGAGAGATGACAGCTTTTTTTAACCAATCAAGAACTAAGTTAAGTTAAGTTATAGTACCAATGATTGTAACACACACTTACACTACCGTTCAAAAGTTTGGGGTCACCCAAACAATTTAGTGGAATAGCCTTCATTTCTAAGAACACGAATAGACTGTCAAATTTCAGATGAAAGTTCTCTTTTTCTGGCTATTTTGAGCGTTTAATTGACCCCACAAATGTGATGCTCCAGAAACTCAATCTGCTCAAAGGAAGGTCAGTTTTGTAGCTTCAGTAACGAGCTAAACTGTTTTCAGATGTGTTGAACATGATTGCACAAGGGTTTTCTAATCATCAATTAGCCTTCTGAGCCAATGAGCAAACACATTGTACCATTAGAACACTGGAGTGATAGTTGCTGGAAATGGGCCTCTATACACCTATGTAGATATTGCACCAAAAAGCAGACATTTGCAGCTAGAATAGTCATTTACCACATTAGCAATGTATACAGTGTATTTATTTCAAGTTAAGACTAGTTTAAAGTTATCTTCATTGAAAAGTACAGTGCTTTTCCTTCAAAAATAAGGACATTTCAATGTGGCCCCAAACTTTTGAACGGTAGTGTATGTATATATATAGATGAAGAAGGAGCTGAGCCGGAAGGCAAAGCTCTCAATTTACCGGTCGATCTACATTCCCATCCTCACCTATGGTCATGAGCTTTGGGTTATGACCGAAAGGACAAGATCACAGGTACAAGCGACCAGAATGAGTTTCCTCCGCCGGGTGGTGTGGCTCTCCCTTAGGGTGAGAAGCTCTGTCATCCGGGGTAAGCTCAAAGTAAAGCCGCTGCTCCTTCACATGGAGAGGAGCCAGGTGAGGTGGTTCGGGCATCTGGTCAGGATGCCACCCGAACACCTCCCTAGGGAGGTGTTTAGGGCACGTCCGACCGGTAGGAGGCCACAGGGAAGCTTGACATGCGGATCGATGCGGCGTCTTCAGTAATGCGGACGCTGTATCGATCCGTTGTGGTGAAGAAGGAGCTTAACCGGAAGGCAAAGCTCTCAATTTACCGGTCGATCTACGTTCCCATCCTCACCTATGGTCATGAGCTTTGGGTTATGACCGAAAGGACAAGATCACAGGTACAAGCGACCAGAATGAGTTTCCTCCGACGGGTGGCGGTGCTCTCCCTTAGAGATAGGGTGAGAGGCTCTGTCATCCGGGAGGAGCTCAAAGTAAAGCCGCTGCTCCTCCACATGGAGAGGAGCCAGATGAGGTGGTTCGGGCATCTGCTCAGGATGCCACCCGAACGCCTCCCTAGGGAGGTGTTTGGGGCACGTCTGACCGGCAGGAGGCCAAGGGGAAGACCCAGGACACGTTGGGAAGACTATGTCTCCCGGCTGGCCTTGGAACGCCTCCCTAGGGAGGTGTTTGGGGCACGTCTGACCAGCAGGAGGCCAAGGGGAAGACCCAGGACACGTTGGGAAGACTATGTCTCCCGGCGTCTTCAGTGATGCGGACACTGTATCAGCCCGTTGTGGTGAAGAAGGAGCTTAGCCGGGAGGCAAAGCTCTCAATTTTACCGTTTGATCTACGTTCCCATCCTCACCTATGGTCATGAGCTTTGGGTTATGACCAAAAGGACAATATCACAGGTACAAGCAGCCAAAATGATGGTGGCGGGGCTCTTCCCTTAGAGATAGGGTGAGAAGCTCTGCCATCCGGGAGGAGCTCGAAGTAAAGCCGCCGCTCCTCCACACGGAGAGGAGCCAGATGAGGTGGTTCGGGCATCTGGTCAGGATGCCACCCGAACGCCTCCCAATAAACATATGTTCAGTATTTTAACATAAACGTGTTTGATTGTGAGGCATTAAAATCCAGAAAAAGCAACGGGTCCATCAGACCCACAAACCTGGCTGAGTAACAACAATATGAACAAGGGTTAAAAAGAAAATCCAATTTCCCCACCAGGAAGCTAGAAAAAAATCACTCATCTCCCTCAGTAATTCTGATTTGTGAACACGCTGGGAGATAAACAAGCAGAGAGAAAACCACATGGAGTGAAACCGCAACAACCTGCAAGTCCTGTCACAACTGGTCACAACAGAACCAAGGGAAAGGCTGAAGGGGCTTCGGAGGAGAAAGGGGATTGGAGAGTGGTGGTGGTGGTGGGGGGGGGGGGGTGTTTGCCGTCTATAACCTGCCCAGTGGCGGTCGCCAAACTGTCACCGCCTGGCCTTGTCATTTGGGAACTTTGCTGTTTCGAGGCGACAGCCGCCCACGGACTCACACTGTATGCACTCCTCCCTTTTGCACGCACAAACACACACACACACACACACACACACACACACACACACACACACACACACACACACACACACACACACACACACACACACACACACACACACACACACACACACACACACACACACACACACACACACACACACACACACACACACACACACACACACACACAGTCGGGCTGGTGAGTGGGCACTATTTGACACTAACACGTTTGACACCTCCACATCCTCTGATTGCTGTGGCCTCTGTGGGCTTTTCTAACTGACGTGTCTCTCGCCCCCTTTTAGAGGACGGATGTATTGTATGAGCATGCCGGCGCAAGTAAAGATTGATCGGTGTGTGTGTGTGTGTGTGTGTGTGTGTGTTTGTGTGCTTTGAAAGACATGTTTTGATGCCAATCACTTTTGAGTTGAAGTGCCGATCAATCAGCCACTGATCAATATCGGGGGATTTTAGTGAAAAACGTTATACTAGTATAGCGCTTTTCTACGTTCTGGATCAAAAGAGACGTCGGAGATGCTTTGCCGAACAAAAAGTTGTTTTATTACAAGCGAGTGTCATTATACAGGCCTGCAGTACCTGGAGGAGGTTACGTCAAAAATGAGGCACTCCGAACTTGGAGAAGCCAAACCATTAGTTGTATATTCCTCCTTCCTGACTGTGTGTGTGTGTGTGTGTGTGTGTGTGTGTGTGTGTGTGTGTGTGTGTGTGTGTGTGTGTGTGTGTGTGTGTGTGTGCTTTGAAAGACGTGTTTTGATGCAGATCACTTTTGAGTTGAAGTGCAGATCAATCAGCCACTGATCAGTATCGGCGGATTTTAGTGAAAAATGTTATACTAGTATAGCGCTTTTCTACGTTTTGGATCAAAAGAGACGTCGGAGACGCTTTGCCATACAAAAAGTTGTTTTATTACAAGCGAGTGTCATTATACAGGCCTGCAGTACCTGGAGGGGGTTACGTCAAAAATGAGGCACTCCGAACTTGGAGAAGCCAAACCATTAGTTGTATATTCCTCCTTCCTGACTGTGTGTGTGTGTGTGTGTGTGTGTGTGTGCTTTGAAAGACGTGTTTTGATGCCGATCACTTTTGAGTTGAAGTGCCGATCAATCAGCCACTAATCAGCATCGGCAGATTTTAGTAAAAAATGTTATATTAGTATAGCGCTTTCTACGTTCTGGATCAAAAGAGACGTCGGAGACGCTCTGCCGAACAAAAAGTTGCTTTATTACAAGCGAGTGTCATTATACAGGCCTGCAGTACCTGGAGGAGGTTACGTCAATAATGAGGCACTCCGAATTTGGAGAAGCCAAACCATCAGTTGTATATTCCTCCTTCCTGGCTGTGTGTGTGTGTGTGTGTGTGCTTTGAAAGACGTGTTTTGATGCCGATCACTGTTGAGTTGAAGTGCCGATCAATCAGCCACTGATCAGTATCGGCAGATTTTAGTGAAAAATGTTATACTAGTATTGCGCTTTTCTACGTCTGGATCAAAAGAGACGTCGGAGATGCTTTGCCGAACAAAAAGTTGTTTTATTACAAGCGAGTGTCATTATACAGGCCTGCAGTACCTGGAGGAGGTTACGTCCAAAATGAGGCACTCCTAACTTGGAGAAGCCTCCTTTCTGACTGTGTGTGTGTGTGTGTGTGTGTGTGTGCTTTGAATGATGTGTTTTGATGCCGATCACTGTTGAGTTGAAGTGCCGATCAATCAGCCACTGATCAGTATCGGCGGATTTTAGTGAAAAATGGTAAATGGGTTATACTTGTATAGCGCTTTTCTACGTTCTGGATCAAAAGAGACGTCGGAGATGCTTTGCCGAACAAAAAGTTGCTTTATTACAAGCGAGTGTCATTATACAGGCCTGCAGTACCTGGAGGAGGTTACGTCAAAAATGAGGCACTCCGAACTTGGAGAAGCCAAACCATCAGTTGTATATTCCTCCTTCCTGACTGTGTGTGTGTGTGTGTGGTGTGTGTGTGTGCTTTGAAAGACGTGTTTTGATGCCGATCACTGTTGAGGTGAAGTACCGATCAATCAGCCACTGATCAGTATCAGCAGATTTTAGTGAAAAATGTTATACTAGTATTGCGCTTTTCTACGTTCTGGATCAAAAGAGACGTCGGAGATGCTTTGCCGAACAAAAAGTTGTTTTATTACA